>NC_092150.1:75301705-75486705 GCF_045791955.1 Oncorhynchus clarkii lewisi
TTTAAATCTGCAGCTCTATCCTGGATGGAAAGCTATCTATCCAGGAGAAGGCAAAAAGTGTTCTTTAATGGTAGCTTTTCAAACAGTAAAGATATACACTGTGGTGTTCCTCGAGGAAGTTGCCTAGGCCCACGACTCTAGTCTATCTTTACTAATGATTTACCTTCAGTAATGAACAAAGCAAGAGTGGTCATGTATGCTGATGACTCTACAAAGTATAGCATCAGAATGTACTGAGCAGTGAACTAATAATGGTGTCTGAGTGGGTTGATATGAACAAATTGGTGTTGAGCATTTCTAAAACTAAATGTATTGTATTTGGTTGAAGATATATGCTTGCTGAAGATCCCCAATTGAATTTGTCGATGAATAGAACGCATGTAGAGCAAGTGAAAAAAACGAAACTACTAGGCATCATGTTGGACTCTTTATCATGGTCAGAACACATAGATAATAGTGTTATTGAGATGGGTAAGGGAATTGCTGTTACAAGAAAGTGTTCAGAGTATGTAACATCTAGCACACCGAATCAGGTGATTCCATCCTTGGTCCTATCACACTTCGAGTACTGTCTGGTTATATGGTCAATCCCTGGTCCTATCACACTTAGAGTACTGTCCAGTTATATGGTCAATCCCTGGTCCTATCACACTTAGAGTACTGTCCAGTTATATGGTCAATCCCTGGTCCTATCACACTTAGAGTACTGTCTGGTTATATGGTCATCTGCAGCAAAGAAAGATATAAAAAAAGCTCAAAACAGGGCTGCCAGATTATCTCTTCATTGCTCTAACCGTATGAATATTATCAGAATCTCTCATGGCTTCACGTTAAAAACAAATTACTATCCAGTCTTCTGATTTTCTTTAGGAATGTTATATTTAAAAAAAGAAACACAGTATTTGTCAGTCCAGTTAGTACATACTAGCAACACGCATAACCAACAAACCAGACAGGCAAATTCAGGGCAGCTAAGACAACCCAAGCCAAGGACAAATCGCCTTAAATCTACAGTTTTATATAGAGCCATAGCTGAATGGAACTCTTTACAAATCCATATTTCTCAGGCAAAAAGTAAATCCACCTAAATCCATAAAAGAACACCTAATGCGATAGACCATATGACTGGACAGGAAATAGAAAGCATCAACTGAATGTTTAATGTGTTTCCTGCCAGGTATTTTAATTATCTGTATTGTCTACTTGTTGAATGTTTGTGAAGTCTTGATTGTGGTTGTATTTAATGTCTTGTTAATTGGTGTAGGACCCCAGGACGATTAGCTAGCATTACAGCGTTAGCTAATGGGGATCCTAATAAAAATTACAAAATGACAAATTACTACTGTTGTGTCGTCTGCAAACTTGATGATTGAGTTGTAGGCGTTTCATGGCCACGCAGTCGTGGCTGAACAGGGAGTACAGGAGGGGGCTGAGCACACACCCTGGTGGGGCCCCAGTGTTGAGGGTCACTGAAGTGGAGATGTTGTTTTCTACCTTCATCACCTGGGTGCGGCCCGTCAGAAAGTCCAGGACCCAATTGCAGAAGGCGGGGTTGAGTCCCAGGGCCTCCAGCTTGATGATGAGCTTGGAGGGTACTATGGTGTTGAATGCTGAGCTGTAGTTAATGAACAGCATTCTTACATAGGCATACCTTTTGTCCAGATGGGATAGGGCAGTGTGCAGTGTGATGGCAATTGCATCGTCTGTGGACCTGTTGGGTTGGTATACAAAGTGGGTCTAGGGTGGCCCGTAAGGTGGAGGTGATATGATCCTTGACTAGTCTCTCAAAGCACTTCATGATGACAGAAGTGAGTGCTACGGGGCGGAAGTCATTTAGTTCAGTTATCTTTGCTTTCTTGGGTACAGGAACAATGGTAGCCACCTTGAAGCATGGGACAACTGACTGGGATAGGGAGTGATTGAATATGTCCGTAAACACACCAGCCAGCTGGTCTGCGTATAATCTGAGGGCAAGGCTAAGGATGCCGTCTGGGCCTGCAGTCTTGCGAGGGTTAACACGTTATTATGTTTTGCTCACGTCAGCCACGGAGACGTGAGCAAAGTCCTTGTTAGCTGACCTCAATGGTCGCATTGTATTATCCTCAAAGCGGACAAAGAAGGTGCTTAGTTTGTCTGGAAGCGTGACGTTGGTGTCCGTGACTTGGCTGTTTTTCATTTTTTAGTCCGTGATCTCCTGTAGACCCTGCCACATACGTCTCTTGTCTGAGCCGTTGAATTGCGACTCCACCTTGTCCTTGTACAGGCAATTTGCTTGTTTGATTGCCTTGCGGAGTTAATAACTACACTCTTTATATTCAGCCATATTCCCAGACCTCTCTCCATGGTTAAATGCGATGGTTTGCACTTTCAATTTTGCGCGAATGCCGCCATCCATCCACGGTTTCTGGTTAGAGTAGGTGTTAATAGTCACAGTGGGTACAATATCTCCAATGCACTTCTTTATAAACTCACTCACTGAGTCAGCGTATAAGTCGATGTTGTTCTATGAGGCTGACCAGAAACATATTCCAGTCGGCGTGATCAAAACAATCTTGAAACTTGGCTTCCGATTGGTCAGAACAGCATCCTGTTTGAGTTTCTGCCTATAAGACGTAGGAGCAAGATGGCGTCGTGGTCGGATTTGCCGAAGGGAGGGCGGGGGAGGGCTTTGTATGCATCTCGGAAGATAGAGTAGTGTATTACCCTTGGTTGTAGTACAATCAATATGCTGATAGAATTTAGGGAGCCTTGTTCTCAAATTTGCTTTGATAAAATCCCCAGCTACAATAATGGCAGCCTCGTGATATATGGTTTCCAGTTTACATAGAGTCCAGTAAAGTTTCTTGAGGGCTGTCTTGGTGTCTGCTTGAGGGGGAATGTACACAGCTGTGACTATAACTGACGAGAATTCTCTCTGTAGGTAAAATGGTCTGCATTTGATTGTATGTAATTCTAGGTCGGGTGAGCAGAAGGACTTGAGTTACGGTATGTTGTTATGATTACACCATGAGTTGTTAATCATGAAGCATTCACCCCCGCCCATCCTTTTCCCAGAGAGGTGTTTATCTCTGTCGGCGCGATGCATGAAGAATCCCAGTGGTTGAACCGATTCTGACAACATATCCCGAGAGAGCCCTGTTTTTCCGTGACAATCTCTGATGTATCTTCGGAAGCCAACCCTTGCTCGAATTTCGTCTACCGTGTTGTCAAGAGACTGGACATTGGCGAGTAGTATACTCGGGAGCGGTGGGCAATGTGCACGTCTACGGAGCCTGACCAGAAGGCCGCTCCGTCTGCCCCTGCTGCGGCGCTGTTGTTTTGGGTTGACTACTGGGATTAGCTCCATTGTCCTGGGTGGTGGTCCGAACAGAGGATCCGCTTCTGGAAAGTCATATTCCTGGTCATAATGTTGATAAGTTGACGTTGCTCTTATATCCAATAGTTCTTCCCAGCCGTATGTAATAAGACTTAAGATTTCCTGGGGTAACAATGTAAGAAATAATACATTAAATAAACTAAATGCTGCATAGTTTCCTAAGAACTCGAAGCGACCATCTCTGTTGGCGCAATCTTCAGAAGTCTTATGGCTCGGGGATAGAAGCTGTTCAGGAGCTTTTTGGTCCCAGAATTGGGAACAGTCTACTTTGATGGCTGTAGTCTTTAACCATTTTTATGGCTTATTATTATGGTGTTCTTGTTACATCTGCTCCTGCCACGCCCTCTGCTGCTCATCCTGTGCCTCCTTGACCTGCCGCCACTCCCCCAGTACTCTCTCCCTCTGTGTGATTGGAGACAGGTGTGCTGGAGTCAAAGCAGATCCCCACCAGCTGCAACCTGTTCCATAATGAAGACCTCTACAAATACTCAACCATGCCAGATCGTAATCTCTACTCTGTCAGTCTACGCTTCTAGCCATTTGTTACTGTTAGATCCTGTTGTGCATGTTTTCCTTGCCTGACGCTGGTTTCCTCTCCGCTACAGTTCCATCCACTCTGACTCTAGTCTCCAGTTCCACGTCTCATCATCCTGCTACTCTGTCCTGGATTCCCCACTCTACTACTCCCTTGGATTCTCCTCCGGACCTGCTTACCCTGTCCCTCCAATCTCAGCCTCCTCACCTGGTTTCCTGCAACCCACCTGATCTTCCCCTGGCCTGCACTCCATCTTCCCCCTGTGTTTCAATAAATACCTTGGTTACTTCATCCCAGTCTGCTTATGGGTTCCCCTCCGCATAACAGTTCTATCGCACATGCAGTGATGTCCAAACAGGCTGACCATCATATCTACAACAACAGATTGCACTGTTCAGTGAAGATAATGGCCTTGTTATTGTAAAACTGCCTCCCTCCTTACATTTTCTTTTAATTTTGCTAATTTAGCAGACACTCTTACCCAGAGGAACTTACAGTAGTGAGTGCATACATTTTCATACTGGTCCCCCGTGGGAATTGTACCCACAACCCTGACGTTGCAAGCTCCATGCTCTACCAACTGAGCCACACAGGACCACTTCTGTTGCTCCTAGATGTCATTACCAAGCTACATGTGATTTGAGATGGGAATTGTTTCTGTCACCAATGCAAACAATGGCTTATCTCTAGGAAGTGTTTGTTTATGATAAATTGAACCTGTGACATCTGTAGATAGTTTATATTCAGGTCCATAGCTCACACAGTGCTACACAAGCCTCCAAGACAAACACTGTTGTGCAGAGCTGCTTCCAGTGTATAGAACAGTTTACTATTCTTATGGACATCAATGCTAGTTGTCACATTCGTTTGGACATTTACATCTCATTAAAACAAGGTTACTGTTGAAAAAAAACAACAACAAAACCATACAATTTCCCATTTAGACTTTTTGTCCCCCAAAAAGATAATGCTTTATAATAAAGCATTCCATGCATCTATATTCACATTTGCGTAGTGGTATACAGTTGAGCAGAGGCGTTTTTAGGATTTCACACATGGGGAAATGTTGTTAGCAAGGTCTGCAAAAAAATAAAAGTGCCTTTTACATCACATTCTACGTCATTGACATGATAGCAGACATTAGCGGAATATTTTCTAATACCACACAAATGACCAAAGTAAGGGGCTAATCTGACAGTGACAAACTGAAAGCTATAAAAACGACCTGGTCTTAAATACAAATAATAGCCCAGGCCATTAAAGAGACACACAGATTGTACAATATTAGGAGAAATATATATACTGCATATTATACAGTAGGCTACTAAAACTTTCCAGTGGCTATGATTCACCCAATGATGAAGATCACTGATGATGGCTGGTGCGCTCGTGCCAATAGCTTATCTCAAGATAAGACACTTTGAAAAACAGTGCTGTCTGCTCAGAATCGCTCAAAAGTTGAGAAAAAATTGTTAGCTGCTACAGACAGATTAGTCTTCTCTTTTCAGCAGTAGGCATTTGCTATCCAAACAACATTTTTCTAGTGGTTGTATTTAGAAATTAGAAATCCATCCTTCTATGGATTATGTCTATGACCACAACGCAACAAGCTGTTCTATATTTGGCATTCCTGCTGCCCAAATAGCTTTTCCCTTGTTTGTTTGTTACGAGGAATGAATTATTAACAAAACAAGTCTAATAAATTGTCATCGTTTTGGAAGATAATAACCAGGTAAAACTCTGTTTTACACCTATTCCTCTTCGGGTCTTTTAGACATTGGGCTCAAGCAAAGCTCATGAGTGACAGTGACTAAAGTGTGGAAGACTTTTGTGGATATTTAAGAAATGCTTTAGTCCTGTCAAATCCGGCTTCCTCAGGCTTAAGATGTTTGACAAGGCTGTAAACATAGTCTATATAGATTAATGTCTTTCCTCTCCTTCCCTCTCCTTCCCCTCTCTTCTCCTCCTCCTCACCTCCTCCTCTCCTCCTCCTCTCTTCTCCTCCTCCTCACCTCCTCCTCTCCTTCCCCTCTCCTCTCCTCCTCCTCTCTTCTCCTCCTCCTCCTCTCCTTCCCCTCTCTTTGCCTCCTCACCTCCTCCTCTCTTCTCCTCCTCCTCACCTCCTCCTCTCCTTCCCCTCTCTTCTCCTCCTCCTCACCTCCTCCTCTCCTTCCCCTCTCCTCTCCTCCTCCTCTTCTCTCATCCTCTCCTCTTCCTCTCCTCCTCCTCTCCTTCCACTCTCCTCTCCTCCTCCTCTCCTCTCATCCTCTCTTCATCCTCTCCTCCTCCTCTCCTTCCCCTCTCCTCTCATCTTCCTCTCCTCTCCTCCTCCTCGCTTCCTCCTCTCCTCTCCTCTCCTCCTCTCCTCCCCCTCTCCTCCCCCTCTCCTCTCCTCCCCAGATGGCGGTGTTGATCAGCTCAGGGTTCATCGTGGCTTGGTCTCCCTACGTGGTGCTCAGCTTTTGGTATATGTTCCAGGGGAAGGCCAGTCTGGCCCCGCTGGTCTCCCTGCTGCCCTGCCTGTTCGCTAAGGGCTCCACGGCCTACAACTTTTATCTACTACATCTTCAGACGCTCCTTTAGACGCCAGCTCATCCAGCTCCGGGGGCTGATCTGCTGCTCTGCCCAGCCAGACACACCTTCGAGTGGGGAGACGGGAGAGGAGGGCAGACAGACTTTGAGGTCTGACCTACGACAGAGTCTCCCGGAAGAGAAGAGTGGAGCTCCTCTGGTAGGGGAGTTGGGAACTGCGGCGCTGGAGATACAGTCTGAGAATGAGTTGACAAGCTCCTGTTAATACTGTGTGTGTGTGTGTGTGTGTGTGTGTCTGTTACAGGGTTACAAATTGATGTGGTGTGAGTTGTTCAGCTGTGTTTCTTCACTGTCATTCTATATTGCACACACTAATAGATCAAACCCTGGTCCTCACCACATCGCTAGCAAAGGTAACACTTTACTTTAAGCCAACAGACATAATGCATTATGATGCAGTCATAAAAAATTGTAAAACGTATCAGAAGCATATCCTGGCTAAATACCAGCTGCAGAGACTGTTGGATGAATGTTGCCTAGGCAAATCACATGTTATACTGTATTTATCATAATAAGGCATTATAAGGGCTCATACGTGTTTATAAAAAGTTATAAAGCATTGTGTTTGTCAAAGTTTGCTTGTAAAGTTCACTTATTGTTAAATGTTGTTGTGAGGTACTGTAGCATTGAACTTAACCTTACTTTGTTTTCAGAGTTTCTGTTGGATAGTGTAGCATTGTAGCTATTATGTGGTCATTTTGACCATCCCCATGCCTACAGTGTTCTGTGTGTCTGTCCCCACTCAGGAACCATCAGGATAATAGAGCAAATCTGGCACCCTATTCCCTACATCATCCACCATCTTTTATTCAGAGCCCTATGTAGCTAACATTACTCCTACACGACTCTGGTTGTAAACTATTTCAGGATTTGAGGGAATAGTGTGCCATTTTGGAGGCTGCTGGAAACTTCAGGAAGTGATTTCTATTCCGAGGTGATTCACATTCTGACCTTGTTTGTATGCCCGCTAATGACTGTAACAGTGATGCTACTCTGAGGAAATTAAACAGCTTTAGAAAATGTGAAAGTGGTGAAGGTGCTCTGTAGTTTTGTATCGGTCTTTATTTAGTTTCTCGCTGTTTCTCTCCCTCGCTTTCCCTCTCTCCCTTCCCACCTCTGTTCGGAAAAGGCTCTTTGAACTACATCACTTTCTGTTCGAAATAAAAAACACTTCATAGTTAATAACACAGTGAAAATAAAGCAACCACATAAACCTCCCATCCAATGAGACGCTACACTCCATGTAGGCGGGTAGACACACACACACACACTAACATACTACAACATGTGTGGGATGGTTATTTTCTCCATCTGCAAAGACATAATGAAAGTAAAGGGTTTGCTGATCCCCCGACATAGAAATCAATACCTGCAGGTTGATTCACAGCTATAAGTCCCCCCATTAGTCTGTCTTTGATGTATAACTTTGATGTATCTGTCTGATGTAAGTTCTTCACCATCACCAAAACCACTGGGCAGTGTGATTATTGTGAGATTTGGGAAAGGGGCTAATCACAAGCATTGATAAGGTTTCACAACCAACAGGTTCTTTAAGGTCAGTGGTCTTAGGAGAAAAGTCAGTTGATTACAGTTTTATAGACTGATAAGCTGTAGACCAGTAACATTACCCTGTCTGTTTGTTGAATGCAGAGGTTGGTACACAGATTAATACTAGAACACTACAACAGCCCTCTTGCTCAGGCTTGATATTCAATCATGCTTATTATTAGCTTGTAATCAGGTATACATTCCTTCCACATTTCCTGCACTTTTCGATGCTGTACTGTGGCTGGCCCTGTGCTCCAACCTCTCCGAGAGTTGGGATAAAGGAAAATGACAAATCGATTTATTTTGGACAATAAGGTAATAATGTTCTATACAAGGATAATCTGATTTGCTTAAAGACAACTAACCTATGGCAAAGTAATGAAATCCTAACAGTATTTGCAAAAGTCGCTGTTACTCTTTCATAGTTTGCAGGAACATTGTCTAACCACATTTGGTGGTATTACTTTCTTTGGCTTGTAATCACCCATGTAGATCTGAGTTTGGGTTCACTCACACGTTGTGGGGAAGTACACTGCCCATGACATGAAGCCCAAACTTCACATCTCTCTGATGTCTCTGCCTCTGATGGATCACCAAAGATAACACTAAAGTGGTCAAACTTATTTCCATGTTTTTATTCTGGTTTTTATTGTAGTCCTAGAGCTGGAAGAGCAATGGAAGAGCACTTTACTGCTATCTCAGAATGACAGAGATTCCATTTAACGTGCATGATGCCAAAACTTCTCAACCTCCTGGTTACTCTGTATCAGATTTGATCTGATCATACTGTAGAAAACTGCAATGAGTGAAGTATAAGGGCATGAGGTGAGACCCAGATGCAGACACGGGAGGCAGACGGTTTGAGTTTTGATATTCATTAAACAATACAAAAGTGGTAGGCAAGAAAATGGTCGTGGACAGGCAAAAGGTCAAAACCAGTTCCAGGAGGTACGGAGAGGCAGGCAGACTCGAGATCAGGACAGGCAGAATGGTCAGGCAGGCTGGTACGGAGTGGCAGGCAGACTCGAGGTCAGGGCAGGCAGAATGGTCAGGCAGGCTGGTACGGAGTGGCAGGCAGACTCGAGGTCAGGGCAGGCAGAATGGTCAGGCAGGCTGGTACGGAGTGGCAGGCAGACTCGAGGTCAGGGCAGGCAGAATGGTCAGGCAGGCTGGTACGGAGTCCAGAAAACAGGAAAGGGAGGACTAGCAAAAGAGAATAGAAGCAGGAGTACGGGAAAAACGCTGGTTGACTTGAAAAACATACAGGATGAACTGGCACAGATACAGAAAACACAGGGATATGTACACCAGGGATAATAAGCGACACCTGGAGGGAGTGGAGACAATCACAAGACAGGTGAAACAGATCAGGGTGTGACATGATGACACAGTAGTAGCCAAACGTATTTCCTATCTCACAATTAAATAAAGGCTACAGAGATTCAATATATCATGCATTATAAAGTCTAGATCAGGGTTATTAAACCGGGGGTCTGCGGGGGTTCTGTAAAAAAAGTTTTATTTTGTGGATTTTTCCCCTCAATGTTTGTCCCCCCCCCCCCCCCCCCATTAGCTAGCAACAACAGAAAACACATTTTGAATTGCATACCTAGAAAAGAGAAGAATATGTTAATTCTAATGATGTCAACTTTATTTATTAACTGCTAATATTGAGCAAATTACCCTCATTGGAGCCAATTACACTCACTGGAGTATCTGGTTAAGCTTTCTTGACTTGAACATTATGGCTAACCTTTGTTTAATCAGTAAACAGCTGCTCTTACCTAAAATGTGTTTGGAGGTACCTTTCTAGCTAGTAGGCTATGTTAGAGTTTACATTTCCTCTTTCATTTATAATGTGGGGAGGTCAAAATAATGAAAAACTATCTACCAAATTATCTACCATTTTAAAATGTTGACTACTTCTCCTTGCCATTGTCATTCACTTGATGATAAGACAAGACATATACATGTTTTGCTAACAAATGATGGGATCCCTCCGGTCACTGGTTTGCCTGGGAGGGGTCCCTGGTCTAGATACAAATCTTATGAAACACTTACTGAAATGAAATAAAATAGAAATCAAACTAAATATGGACGGAAAAGCGATGTTCGAGCTAGTTCAAGTAGTAGCTTTAATTGGAGATACCTCAAAAGGTCTCTCATTATTAAAACAAACTGTCTTTCAGAAACCCGCTGCACAAGACAAGCAATAAAATAAAATAAACTGATTCCCTTCTATTTTTTGGAAATTCCGAACAGGTGACATATTAATTGATGAGAACCTCAATGGGTTTGATAGAAACTCAATGAGAAAGAAGTGACCCTTGACCCAGAAACATTACACCCTCTCTATAGATCCAACTCATTGTTGGGGCTCCCGAGTGGCACAGCAGTCTAAGGCATCTCTGGCGTCACTGCAGTCTCTGGTTTGAATCGAGGCTGCATCACACCTGGCTGTGATTGGTAGTCCTATAGGGCGGTGCACAATTGGCCTGGGTAGGCCATCATTGTACATAAGAATTTGTTCTTAACTGACTTGCTTAGTTAAATAAAGGTTAAATAAATACAAAAAATTGTGGGAGCCTTTTTTTTCTTCCATTCGTAAACTACATGTGAAATCATTGATTGGAGTTAGAAAAGGAAGGTCCCTCCTAGCCTCCTAGAACACAGTAAGTAAGACCAGAGTGAGATTTGCATAGTCAACACTTTAAATAGACCTCTGTCATGACGCTAGCCCTTTCAGTGAATTGGCTAGCAATTCACCCCCATGTCATACATTCAGTAAAGAGACTCCGTCTGGCCATGTAGTATGGAGAGAGTTTCACAGTAGAACAAATAAACTTCTACTACATCCCAGAATTTGAGAACTGAACAATATCCATATTTTGGAGAATGTGTAAACGGTCGGTGGAGAAACCAGCTACGACCCGATCTGTTTTGTTTCATGTTTGTGACCTCATGAAAGACAATACAGCCACATTACCCTAACTCTGTTTATACAGGCACCTCATTTATGAGGTTTGCATCTAATTATTGTTTAAAATGAATGAGTAAAGATGAAACAATTTGCGAAATTACGTAGTATGATAACTTTTAAAATGAGAAAATCGTCTTCCCTTTAAAGTTGAACTAAGTCAGGAGCCACTTCCAAGTGAACAGGCATTGTTTGGAAATTATGAACCAATCCCTTTTCTAAATTTCTATAAAAGCCCCGTGACCCAAAGTCACCTAAGTTCCAAAGAACAGGAGGACGTGTCCTCACGTTTAAAAAGGGCTAATTCTAATTTCAACCCTACAGGCCAGGAAATGTGAGAGCTTGCACTACACATGAAATGGTATGAACTCTGAACTATTGATCACCCAAGATGAAGTGAGTCCTAGATGACAGCCTAACAGACTGCAGCTGGAAAGGTAGCACATCTAGTACAAGAACACTGATCGACGTGGACGAATCTCCAGAGTGAGATGAACCTCTCAGACCACGTGATCACACGACAACCCGGAAGATTCCAAAAAGGACATGACAAAACAGAGCCTCACATAACCAGCTTCACGTAAATGCAACGCATTGCTTTTCCGAACGAGTGATCGTTAGTGACATACGTATTTATGTGAGAATAGCTTCCCTGGTCCGATAAAAGACCAATGTGTAACGGCAGATTTCCTCTTCGTCTGAAGAGGAGTAAGGATCGGACCAAGATGCAGCGTGGTAAGTGTTCATGACGATTTATTAAAAACGAACTGAATACTGAAATACAAAACAATAAACGATGTGATGAAAACAAAAACCGCAACAGTACCGTGTGGCGACAAACACTCACACGGAAACAAACACCCACAAACCAACAGTGAAACCCAGGCTACCTAAGTATGATTCTCAATCAGAGACATGACACCTGCCTCTGATTGAGAACCATACTAGGCCGAAACAGAAACCAAACATAGAAACACAAAACATAGACTGCCCACCCCAACTCACGCCCTGACCATACTAAATAAAGACAAAACAAAAGAAAATAAAGGTCAGAACGTGACACAATGTTCCTTAGCATTCCTTCTAAAACCCCTTATCTTCTCTGAATCTATCGTGTTATAACCAAACTGTTTTTGCTTAGCCCACTAGGGAATCTTCCCTATCATTGTTAGTAACCGATATCTACTGTTTATGCATTTCTGTAATTATTTAATTAGTTAGTAAATAAATGTTTAAGCCAATTGTTGTATGGATGATTTATAGTAAAGGCAGAGTTCGTACAGATAACCAACAATTTATGATGTTCAGATGAGACTGAGGTAAATAATAACGAATTAATTAGAAGACTAATTGATCAGATATTAAAATATCTGAAGTTAGATTCGGAAAAGAATATGGTGCCCCGACTTCCTAGTTAATTCAATTTACATGATTAGTTAAATCACATAATAAAAATTACAGAGAATTGATTTGATAAAATAACAGTCTTCACCTTTAATGATGCCAAAGACACGACACCTCTCTCTAGGGAACATTGGCAAAGAAGGTGGTGAGGGTAGGTAGCAACACGTCTGCCACGCTGATCCTCAACACAGGAGCTCCCCAGGGGTGCGTGCTCAGTCCCCTCCTGTACTCCCTGTTCACACACGACTGCATGGCCAGGCACAGCTCTACTACCGCATGGCAAGCGGTACCGGAGTGCCAAGTCTAGGACAAAAGGCTTCTCAACAGTTTTTACCCCCAAGCCATAAGACTCCTGAACAGGTAACCAAATGGTTACCTGGACTATTTGTATTGTGTGCATACCCCCCCCCCCCCCCCAACCCCTCTTTTACGCTGCTGCTACTCTCTGTTTATCTTATATGCATAGTCACATTAACAATACATTCATATACATACTACCTAAATTGGCCCGACCAACCAGTGCTCCCGCACATTGGCTAACCGGGCTGTCTGCATTGTGTCCCACCACCCGCCAACACCTCTTTTACGCTACTGCTACTCTGTTCATCATATATGCATATAGTCACTTTAACCATACCCACATGTACATACTACCTCAATAAGCCTGACAGGTAGCCTTGCTACTCTTTTTTCAAATGTCTTTTTACTGTTTCTTTACTTACCTACACACACACATACACTTTTTTTCACCATTGGTTAGAGCCTGGAAGTAAGCATTTCACTGTAAGGTCTACTACAGCTGTTGTATTCGGCGCACGTGACAAATAAACTTTGATTTGATTTGATTTGATTTCTCAGCTGTGATGTGTGACTGTGACTGTGAGGGCTCCATGTGAACTCGTTCGCACATTACACCACAGGTCATCCTAGTCAAAAGCAGCCTTAACACCTGAGGCCAATCTTCCTCTTCTCACAACATCTTATTACACATCCAGCAGCCCAGATACAACATTATTGCAAATACATCATCAACTACAAAGGACTGCTTTCACTTGAGGTATTATTCAAAATCGACTGTACTAGCGGCATGCATAATGATACCTCTGGAATACACTGAGATTACACAATGCACACACACTGTAACAAAGAGCTGAATAAATGAAGTTGGCTATTATTGGTGTTCAACCTTGTGAATTCACGGGAGTGGAGTGGAGTGGAGTGGAGTGGAGTCCCATAGACAATTGATGTTTGTTAGGACATGGTGTGATACAAAACAACATGTTCCCAGTTTGTATTTATCATGACCTAAATCATAATACATGTCTATCTGGTTCCTACCCACAGATGGTCAAATCTCCAGCCCCATGTGCTTTATTATGAACCTAAACCACCTATTGAATATTCGTGTGACTTGGAGGACATGTGGTGTAATGTGTGAACAAGTTTTCCCTCAGAGCACCGCCTATCCCTGCCATTCTGGTTCCCAGAATCCCGTGGCAATCATGGATTCTTTGGGGAAAAAACTGAGATATTCATATAAAGGATCTGGTTGGAAAAGGAAAAGGTTACGTGGGCTGGCCTCATGTGGTTCAGTTAATATCTCAGACATCATTTAAAAATAGATTGAGGGGAAAAAAATCCAGCAGATGATTAGGCATGAGAAAATAAATAATTATATTTATAAATAAATAATAAATAAATAAATATATTTGCTGGTTGGTCTGGTGTTCGGTAGCATGTCTAGCCGGTAGCCACAGTGAGGTAGGCTATTTTAGGAGAGAGCTGCTGTTGAAAACTGAGGACACTGGTCTGAGGAGTAATGAAGGTTCCCTCTTTAGACTAGGCTGCCTAGCCTTATGATGACGATGCCATTTCTCCTTTCCATGAGAAAGCTCTGTTAGAGCTCCATTCCCAGGACCAGTGGATTCTTCATGCTGATGATTTGTACAACTTGAGACAGATAGCAATACAGTACAAATATATTAAAACATAATGTGGAATGTAACACAGATACAGACAATGAGCATGTGGTGGTTTCAAATATAATGTTACTACAGATAGCTAACTCTATCCATGCTTTTGCTGAAAATGTCTATCTGCTATTATAGCTAGCTAGTTGATGTTGTTCTAGCCAAAGCAGGCTTTTCTCATCCTCGCTGGTGTGCAGATGCATGATTACATGATCATGACGTTGTGGCTGTAACATTTAACTGACACTAGAGCAACAACAACTAGCTAGCTATATCAGAAATACATTTTCCGGAAAAGCAACTCATATAGCAAGCCAATAAAATGTATGTATTTGCATTGGTTTGACATTGACATCTAGCTAGCTAATCAAGACAGAATCTCAGATATCTCACATTTTTATACCTGTAGCAGTTAGCTCTCATCTCATCTGGGCATTAGCCAGATGAAGCAACTGCACATCTAATCTTCTTTCCCATCCTCGTCTTGATTCTACAGGGAGCTAGCCGGTTCTCCTCAAAACATTATTAGCAAGCTAGCTAACGTTAGCCAACTTGAGTAGAGGACTCAGCTTGCTAAATAGAAAAGTCAACCAACTACACATCAAATATAATCAGAGCAAACAATTATTTTCTAAACCAAATGACAAGTACATAAATCACATTTTCAAATCAAATTTTATTTGTTGCATGTTTCTTGGACAACAGGTGTAGACTAACAGTGAAATGTTTACTAACAGGTCATTTTCCAACAATGCAGAGGTAAAGATAGGATAGAAACGTGTGTGCATGTGGGCTTATGTAGTGTGTGTGTGTTGGGGTGTCAGTGTAAGCATGAGGGGGAAGAGGTGTTGTTGTGCCCTCTTCATGACTGTGTTTGTGTGACTGGACCATGATAGATCCTTAGTGATGTGGGCACAGAGGTACTTGTAGCTCTCTGCCCGCTCCACTACAGCCTCGTTGATATGGATGGGGGTGTGCTCGGCCCTCCGTTTCCTTTAGTTCACAATCAGTTCCTTTGTCTTACTGACGTTGAGGGAGAGGTTGTTGTCCTGGTATCACACTGCCAGGTCTCTGATTTTTTGCAATGATTTTTTGCAATTCGTTCCAGTCATTGGCAGCAGAGAACTGGAAGGAAAGGCTGCCAAAGGAAGTGTTGGCTTTGGGGATGACAAGTGAAATATACCTGCTGGTGCATGTGCTACAGGAGGGTGTTGCTATGGTGACCAGTGAGCTGAGATAAGGCGGGGCTTTACCAGTGGGTTTGGCGACTAATATGTATCGAGGGCCAGCCAACGAGAGCATACAGGTCGCAGTGGTGGGTAGTATATGGTGTATTGGTGACAAAACGGATGGCATTGTGATAGACTACATCCAGTTTGCTGAATAGAGTGTTGGAGGCTATTTTGTAAATGACATCGCCAAAGTCAAGGATCGGTAGGATTGTCAGTTTTATTAGGGCAGCATGAGTGAAGGAGGCTTTGTTGCGAAATAGGAAGCCAATTTAATTTTGGATTGGAGATGCTTAATGTGAGTCTGGAAGGAGAGTTTACAGTCTAACCAGACACCTAGGTATTTGTAGTTGTCCACATATTCTAAGTCAGAACCGTCCAGAGTAGTGATGCTAGTCGGGCGGGCCGTTGACTGGCATGCATTTAGATTAACTAACATTTAAAAGCAGTTGGAGGCCACAGAAGGAGTGTTGTATGGCATTGAAGCTCGTTTGGAGGCTTGTTAATTAACACAGTGTCCAAAGAAGGGCCAGATGTAAACAGAATGGTGTTGTCTGCGCAGAGGTGGATCAGAGAATCACTAGCAGCAAGAGCGACATCAACAGGCCCTCCAAGTCATTTGAGAAACCAAGGGTATTGAGTCTGCCGATAAGAATGTGGTGATTGACCGAGTCGAAAGCCTTGACCAGGTGGATGAAGATGGCTGCACAGTACTGTCTTTTATCGATGGCGGATATGATATCGTTTAGGACCTTGAGTGTGGCTGAGGTGCACCCATGACCAGCTCTGAAACCAGATTGCATAGTGGAGAATGTATGGTGGAATTCGAAATGGTCGGTGATCTGTTTGTTAATAACTTCTTACGGATCATTGGACGCTAGCGTGCCACCTCGACATCATCCGGTGAAATTGCAGAGAGCCAAATTCAAATGACAGAAATCGTAATATTAAACATTCATGAAAATACAAGTGTCACACATAATTTAAAAGCCTAACTTCTTGTTAATCCAGTCGTTTTATCAGATTTCACAAAGGCTTTACAGCGAAAGCACACCATGCGATTATCTGAGGACAGCGCCCCGCACACAATAGCATTACATACATTTTCCAACCAAGCAGATGCGTCACGAAAGTCAGAAATAGCGATAAAATAAATCACTTATCTTTGAAGATCTTCATCAAGTTGCAATCACAAGGGTCCCAGCTACATAACAAATGATCCTTTTGTTCGATAAAGTCCTTTATATCCCAAAAAAGTATGTTTCAATGGCGCGCTTGACTCAGTAATCCACCGGCTTCCCTCGTTCAAAATGCATACAAATGAATCCCGTAAATTACCAATAAACTTCTTCCAAACATATCAAACAACATTCCATATCAATCCGCAGGTACCCTAATATGTAAATTACAATAAAATGTAAGACTGAGAACACCAGAGACCATTACCGGAGATAAATAATGAAGTGCACGCCCTCAATGGAACCCGCAACAAACACTACAGCCAAAATGGGAGCCACTTAGAAAAACTACAAATTCTAGCTAATTTTTCAAAAAACAAGACTGAAACTCTTTCTAAAAACTGTTGACATCTAGTGGAAGCCATAGGAACTGCAATCTGGGAGGTCTTACTTTTATATTCCCATTCCCAGCCATTGTAAAAAAAGATACTGGATGGATTGTCTTTGGGTTTTCGCCTGCCATATCAGTTATGTTATACTTACAGAAATTATTTGAACAGTTTTGGAAACTTTAGAGTGTTTTCTATCCAATACTACCAATTATATGCACAGCTACTGGGCCTGAGTAAGAGGCCGTTTACTTTGGGCACCTCATTCATCCAAACTTCTGAATACTGCCCCCTCGCCTGAAGAAGTTAACTTGGCTTTCGAAGATTTTAGATAAGGCAGGGCAGGATGGATATAGGTCTATAACAGTTTTGGTCTAGAGTGGCTCCCCCTTTGAAGAGGGGGATGATCGCAGCAGCTTTCCAATCTTTGGGGATCTCAGACGATACAAAAGAGAGATTGAACAGGCTAGTGATAGGAGTTGCAACAATTTCGCAGGATAATTTTAGACAGAGAGGGTCAAGATTATCTAGCCAAGCTGATTTGTAGGGAATCAGATTTTGCAGCTCTTTCAGAACATCAGCGCTTGTGCAAGTTGCTGCAGGGGGTGCTGAGCTGTTGACCAGGGTAGGGGTAGCCAGGTGGAAAGCATGGCCTGCCGAAGAAAAATGCTTATAGAGATTATCGATTATCGTAGATTTATCGGTGGTGACAGTTTCCTAGCCTCAGTGCAGTGGGCAGCTGGGAGGAGGTGCTCTTATCCTCCATGGAATTTGCAGTGTCCCAAAACTTTTTGGAATTAGTGCTACAGGGTGCAAATTTATGTTTGAAAAAGATAGCCTTAGCTTTCCTAACTGACTGAGTATATTGGTTCCTGACTTCACTGAATAGTTGCATATTGCTGGGGCTATTCGATGCTAATGCAGAACGCCACAGGATGTTTTTGTGCTGGTCAAGGGCAGTCAAGTCTGGGGTGAACCAAAGTCTATATCTGTTCATAGTTCTAAATATTCTGAATGATGCATGCTTAATTAAGATGGCGAGGAAAGCACTTTTTAAAAGCAACCAGGCATCCTCTACTGACAGGATGAGGTCAATATCCTTCCAGGATACCCGGGCCAGGTCGATTAGAAAGGCCTGCTCACTGAAGTGTTTTAGGGAGCATTTGACAGTGATGAGGGGTGGTCATGTGACCGTGGCAATGAGGCAGTGATCTTTGAGATTCTGGTTGAAGACAGCAGAGGTGTATTTGGAGGGAAAGTTGGTCAGGATGATATCTAAGAGGGTGCCCATGGTTACAAATTTAGGGTTGTACCTGGTAGGTTCCTTAATAATTTGTGTGAGATTGAAGTCATCTTGTTTAGATTGTATGACGGTCTGGGTGTTAAGTATATTCCAGTTTAGGTCACCTAACAGTATGAACTCTGAAGATAGAAGGGGGCAATCAATTCACATATGGTGTCCAGGGAACAGATGGGAGCTGAAGGGGGTCGATAACAAGCGGCAACGGTGAGAGACTTGTTTCTGGAAATGTGGATTTTTCAAAGTAGAAACTTGAATTGTTTTGGCACAGACCTGGATAGTATGACAGAACTCTGCAGGTTATCTCTGCAGTAGATTTCAACTCCGCCCCCTTTGGCAGTTCTATCTTGTCGGAAGACGTTATAGTTAGGGATGGAAATTTCAGGATTTCTGGTGGCCTTCCTAAGCCAGGATTCAGACACAGCTAGGACATCAGGGTTTGCAGAGTGTGCTAAAGCAGTGAATAAAACAAACTTAAGGAGGAGTCTTATAATGTTAACATGCATGAAACCAAGGCTTTTACAGCTACAGAAGTCAACAAATTAGAGCGCCTGGAGAATGGGAGTGTTGCTGGGGGCTGCAGGGGCTGGGTTAATCTCTACATCACCAGAGGAACAAAGGAGGAGTAGGATAAGGATACAGCTAAAGGTTATAAGAACTGGTCGTCTAGTGCGTTCGGAACAGAGGGTAAAAGGAGCAGATTTCTGGGTGCGGAAGAATAGATGTAAGGTATAATGTACAGACTAGGGTATGGTAGGATGCGAGTACAGTGGAGGTAAACCTAGGCATTGAGTGACGATGAGAGAGGTTTTGTCTCTAGAGGCACCAGTTAAGCCAGGTGAGGTCTCTGCATGTGTGGGGGGTGGAAGAAAAGGGCTATATATGCCTTGTCTATTGCTGTTCTGGTTAGTTATTATTGTCTTATTTCACTGTAGAGACGGACAGGGCTAGGGTCTCTACAGTGAAATAAGACAATAATAACTAACCAGAACAGCAATAGACAAGGCATATTGACATTTATTGCTGTTCTGGTTAGTTATTATTGTCTTATTTCACTGTAGAGACGGACAGGGCTAGGGTCTCTACAGTGACAAAAGACAATAATAACTAACCAGAACAGCAATAGACAAGGCATATTGACATTTATTGCTGTTCTGGTTAGTTATTATTGTCTTATTTCACTGTAGAGACGGACAGGGCTAGGGTCTCTACAGTGACAAAAGACAATAATAACTAACCAGAACAGCAATAGACAAGGCATATTGACATTAGGGAGAGGCATGTGTAGCCGAGTGATCATAGGGTCCATTGTGGCGACGTCACAATGGAAGAGCCTGTTGAAACCACCTCGGACGGTTACATCAGCAGACCAGTCGTGATGGATCGTTGGGGCTCCGTGTTGGCATTAAAGGGTCCAGGCCAATTGGCAAAATAGGTATTATAGCCCAAGAATTGGCTGGTGGACCTCTTTGCCAAGCCGGGAGATGGGCCTAGCTCGAGACTAACTCCAGGCTAACTGGTGCTTGCTTCTTGACAGAGACGTTAGCCAGGAGTAGCCACTCAGATAGCAGCTAGCTATCTGCGATGATCCGGTGTAAAGGTTCAGAGCTTGCGGTAGAAATCCAGAAATGTGGTAGAGAAAAAGCAGTCCGATATGCTCTGGGTTGATATCGCGGTGTGCAGACTGGCAGGAATTGACCGGGTTGAGGCTGGCTGATGTCCGAGTTAACGGTGAGGACCGCTAGCAGTGGCTGACTACTAGCTTGTAGCCAGTTAGCTGGCTAGCTACTGATGGGGGTTCCGGTTCTAAAGTTTAAAAATAGCAGATCCGTACCACATTGGGTGAGGCGGGTTGCAGGAGAGTATATTCAGTGCGTAGATGGAAAGTGAGATTAAAATATATACGAAATATATACGACAAAAACAATATAAACACGGGACAGGACGGTACAAGTCAAAAACACATGTCCTACTGCTACGCCATGTTGGATTCAAGATTGCATAATATTCAGTCAAACAGTGACTTTGTAAGGCTTGCTGCATGGAGCCAGGGGTGTGCACTAACACCAGAAACCAATAACAGATTGCTAAACTATGAGTGCCTATGCCATTTGTCATTTGCCGTATGTGTCACGCCCTGACCTTAGATATCTCTGCTTTCTTTATATTTTGGTTAGGTCAGAGCGTGACTAGGGTGGGTAAGCTAGTTTTTGTATTGTCTAGGTTTTTTTTGTATGTCTATGGTTTTTGTAGGTCTAGGTGATTTGTATGTATATGGTGGCCTGATATGGTTCCCAATCAGAGGCAGCTGTTTATCGTTGTCTCTGATTGGGGATCATATTTAGGTAGCCATTTCCCTTTGGCGTTTGTGGGATCTTGTTCTATGTTTAGTTGCCTGTCTGCACTATTCGTATAGCTTCACGGTTTGTTTGCTTGTTTGCTTGTTTGCTTGTTTGTTTGTTTGTTTGTTTGTTTGTTTGTTTGTTTGTTTGGTTTTGCTGAGTTTCGGTTTTATTAAAAACATGTGGAACTCTACTCACGCTGCGCCTTGGTCTCATCTTTATAACGATCGTGACAGTATGACAGCAGAGATTGTGCATGTAATTTGTTACGTATTCAGGAGGAAAGAGAACTTCAGAGCCTTTAAGTCTCTTCATATTAACAGGATTCACACACTCCCTAGGTAATAGGAATAAAATCATACCGAAGTCATATATCATTCCATAAATGTGTTTCAGACTGGTTTCATGCACAGCAACACCATATAGCATTTCTTGACATTTCTATTTTGGGTATTTTAGTGCTCGCAGCTATACCATTAGGATCTTAGGATATATCATAGCCCTTTAAATAGTCCTGGGTGGCAAGTAGCCTTATACGGTTAGAGTGTTAGGTCAGTAATCAAAAGGTTGCTGGTTAACGAGCCGAAAAGGTGAAACATCTGTCTGTGTCCTCTTGAGCAAGGCATTTAATCCTAATATTGCACCAGGTGCACTGTACTACTATGGCTGTCCCAGTAAAACGACATATTTCAATGCACCTATCTGGTGTATGTAAAACATAGATTTTTTATGTAGTTGTATAACAACGGCATTCAGAATAATGCCTGGTTTCTAAAGGAGACACATTTCCTACAACCTCCTCTAAGTGAGATGTGAAACAACAACCCCTTCCCCCATGTCTGCACACAGATACAAACAGACACGAATACGAAACACATGCATACACTGCACGCACACGTGAACACACAGACACATAAACCTCTCTCTCTCTCACACTCACATAAAGACAAACTGTAATTATCACTATAGAATATTCTCTCCAGTCTCATTTGGAGACGAGTTCTTTCACACCTATTCATGCATTATTTACAACGTACCCCCTGTATTTAACTGTGTTTTAGCATGGCTACAGTTACACATAAAGCTCTGAATTAACATATGTATGTATTTCAGGGGAGGCAGCTGAGGGGAGGACGGCTCATAATAATGGCCGGAGCGGCGCAAATGGAATGACATCAAACACATGGAAACCATGGAAACCATGTGTTTGATGTATTTGATACCATTCCACCCATTCCACTCCAGCCATTACCACGAGCCTGTCCACCCCAATTAAGGTGCCACCAACCTCCTGTGATGTAATTACATGGGGATGAGATGAATAGATGCATGGTGAGGTCAAACACATGAACCAGAGGAATGCAGACAAACAGACCACCTATTCTGAATCAACAACCAGGACTCTTGTTGCAGTATTTACACCAGGTGCCAATCCTCCTCCTGTAGTGCTATTTTGTGTACCGAACTTTGATCCAGCCCTGCACTAACACTTCCAAAACTACTAATCAGCTGCCATTGGACCTTGATAATCTGAATCAAGTAGAGGAGGGATGGGAGGAAAAGCTAGCACTCTTAGACTCTCACCTGCCCTACTGTGACCTGTCTACTGGCTATGCGTATCTGCAGACACGCGCATGCAAGCACGCACAAATGCACACACACACATCTACTGGCTATAAATGTCATTAGTTGAAGACTGGGTGTGTGATATTATGGGTCACTGAGTGTGAGACAAACTACTAGGAATTTCATCCTGTCTTTCCTCAAAATGCTTTGTTAGATTTGTTTGATAGATTACAGCAACTAAAAGTCACGTCACAAAAACATCGATTAACTTCTAACAAGTATTAAGGGAGTGGATTTCTAAGAAATGCTACAATTTTTCTTTTACTTTTATTTGTACAAGTCCTAATAATCATCATTGTCCTTTATATGTATACTTTATATGTATACTTTATATGTATACTTTAGATGTATAGGCTATTCAGCCTCAGGTGATGGGGCACAGATAAGAACTATTGGATGGATGGATTTGTTTGTGCATAAACTCAGCAAAAAAATTAAACGTCCTCTCACTGTCAACTGCGTTATTTTCAGCAAACTTAACATGTGTAAATATTTGTATTAACGTAACAAGATTCAACAACTGAGACATAAACTGAACAAGTTCCACAGACATGTGACTAACAGAAATTGAATAATGTGTCCCTGAACAAAAGGGGGGTCAAAATCAAAAGTAACAGTCAGTCATCGGGTGTAGCCGCCAGCTGCATTAAGTACTGCAGTGCATCTCCTCCTCATGGACTGCACCAGATTTGCCAGTTCTTGCTGTGAGATGTTACCGCACTCTTCCACCAAGACACCTTCAAGTTCATTTCTGGGGGGAATGGCCCTAGCCCTCACCCTCATCCAACAGGTCCCAGACATGCTCAATGGGATTGAGATCCGGGCTCTTCACTGGTCATGGCAGAACACTGACATTCCTGTCTTGCAGGAAATCACGTACAGAACGAGCAGTATGGCTGGTGGCATTGTCATGCTCGAGGATGTTTTCCCTGTAACGCACAGCATTGAGATTGCCTGCAAGCTCAGTCCGAGGATGCTGTGACACACCGCCCCAGACCATGACGGACCCTCCACCTCCAAATCAATCCCGCTCCAGAGTACAGGCTCATTGCTTCGACAATAAATGCGAACCTGTCCATCATCCCTGGTGAGACCAAAATCGCGACTCGTCAGAGAAGAGCACTTTTTGCCAGTCATGTCTGGTCCAGCGACAATGGGTTTGTGCCCATAGGCGCCGTTGTTGCCGGTGATGTCTGGTGAGGACCTGCCTTACAACAGACATACAAGCCTTCAGTCCAGCCTCTCTCAGTCTATTGCGGACAGTCTGAGCACTGATGGAGGGATTGTGCGTTCCTGGTGTAACTTGGGCAGTTGTTGTTGCCATCCTGCACCTGTCCCGGAGGTGTGATGTTCGGATGTACCGATCCTGTGCAGGTGTTTTTACACATGGTCTGCCACTGCGAGGATGATTAGCTGTCCATCCTGTCTCCCTGTAGCGCTGTCTTAGGCGTCTCACAGTACGGACATTGCAATTTATTGCCCTGGCCACATCTGCAGTCCTCATGCCTCCTTACAGCATGCCTAAGGCACATTCACGCAGATGAGCAGGGACCCTGGGCATGTTTCTTTTGGTGTTTTTCAGAGTCAGTAGAAAGGCCTCTTTAGTGTCCTAAGTTTTAGGACTGTGACCTTAATTGCCAATCGTCTGTAAGCTGTTAGTGTCTTAACCACCGTTCCACAGGTGCATGTTCAGTAATTGTTTATGGTTCATTGAACAAGCATGGGAAACAGTGTTTAAACCCTTTACAATGAAGATCTGTGAAATTATTTGGATTTTTATGAATTACCTTTGAAAGACAGGGTCCTGAAAAAGGGATGTTTCCTTTTTTGCTGAGTTTACTATAGAATAGTATAATACCTAATATCCATCTGTTAGCACAAGTCAGGTCAGCGATGCTGGGAGATTTCCTAGGGATCATCTTCTTTCAGGTAGAAAGAAAACTAGAAAAAAAACTTGAATGTATGGAGCAGCCGATTCTGAGAAATCATCACTCACTCTTGTTGCATCCTTTTGAGTGTGGGACTGACCTTTTGGATAATTTGTTCACTGGTGATAGGCCTACAGTGGAGTCAAAGGCACAAAATACCCACTGCACGCCCACCCACTGATGTTATATGCCAACAGCTCTTCTGAATAGCTAAAACTGTGTAGCCTACTTGTCATAATTTTCTGTCTCCTACGCTAGTTTCAATCTGTCTTTCAATCAGAAGTCAAGATGTTGATGAGAGGCTCCTGGTTTGAGAGATGAGATGGAAAGATCAGCTTCAAATCAATGTGCTCTGCATCAGGTAATGAGAGTTATAATGAGGACGTGGAGACCTAGGTTAGCTCTGGCTACCGATCCCAATAACACCTATCTAATAGTGTAACACAGGCCTATGCCGTCTATCTATCTATCTATATATCTATCTATATATCTATCTATCTATCTATCTATCTATCTATCTATCTCTCTATATATATATCTATCACTGTTCTCTTTCTGAATGAAATGCAATAAAGGTCAAATAAATGAACAACTGACACAAACTGACGAATACTCAAGTGACAGTAATCTATCACTTGATATTGTCAGTCTAGGATGTTTTGCATATGCATGGTCAGGGAATAGAGCAGAGAGCAGTAATATGTTCCCTGTTTGAAATTAAATGTGGTGAAAAGAATGATGGAGCCTTGACACCTTGAAAATAATAAATTTCTCTTGATGTTTTTCAATACAGCACATTGTTGTCTTTCTCACTCAACAGACTATTCTATTATTACACAACTACTAAATAAATAGCTAATATGTTTAAAACAATTTCGAAACAACATAACATGAAAATATTTCAGGGGTATTTAACCAGGGGTCTGCGGCCCTCTAGGGGTCCGGGGAGATACTGCAAGGGGTCTGCAAAGAAACACAAAAATTGGATTTAAAAAATATATGTTTTCATTAATATTGCAAGCAACAACAGAATAGGCCTAACCAAATGTTGAATTACATACCTACAGTAGAACCTACAGTTCTCATCTTTATTGACTTGGACATACACTACATGGACACCTGGACACCTGTGGACACCTGCTCGTCGAACCTCTCATTCCAAAATCATGGTCATTAATATGGAGGTAGTCCCCCCATTGCTGCTATAACAGCCTCCACTCTTCTGGGAAGATATTTTACTATATGCTTGAACACTGCTGTGGGACCTTGTTTCCATTCAGCCACAAGACCTACCACACAACTGTACAGTTGACACTATGCATTTGTGCAGGTAACGTTCTCCTGGAAACCGACAAACCACATAAGTGTAATACATCAAAATAAAGCTTAACGTCTTGTTAATCCAGCCGCCGTGTCCGATTTCAAAAAGGCTTTACAGCGAAAGCAAACCATGCAATTATCTGAGGACAGCACCCCGCATACAAAGACATGAAAATCATATTTCAACCAGGCAGGTGCGACACAAAAGTCAGAAATAGCGATAGAAATAGAGATAGAAAAAATGCTTTACCTTTGATGATCTTCTTCTGTTAGCACTCCAAAAGGTCCCAGTTACATCACAAATGGTCCTTTTGTTCGATAATGTCCTTCTTTATATCCATAAAAACTCAGTTTAGCTGGTGAGCTTCAGTCAATAATCCACCCATTTTCCCTCCATCAAAATGCATACAAAATTAATCCCAAACATTACTAATAAACTTTTCCAAACAAGTCAAACAACGTTTGTGTTTTGCCGTGCGTGTGGAATTAGCCCTGCTTTTGCAAGAGCACCAACATTGTCATGCAGATTGCTTCAAAAATGCTGAGTTCATTCTAATTTTAGCGTACATGGCTGATATCTTTGCAGCTCTCAATCATCTCAATCAAAAGATGCAGGGCGGTGGAGTCAACATCATCGATGCGGAGGAAAACCTGAAGGCTTTTCAAAAAAAGCTACTGTTATGGAAGCGACGAACAGAGAACGATAACGTCGCAAACTTTCACCTGCTGGACGGCTGTGTAAGTAAGATCGAAGATGTATCTGGAATCGGAGACATTTCGGGACCCGCGGAACTGAAGCAAGCAATTGCCAAGTCTCTCGACGGATACTTCCATACAATATCCAGCATGGGTGAGACGTTTAGTGTTGAGACAACAATGTCAATGATGAATACCTCGATGAAATCATTGAAATTCAGCAGAGCCAGGTTCAACAGCAACTCTTCAGAATAACAACGCTTTCAACATTTTGGTGTCAACAAATGGTAACGTACCCAGTTATTGCTAAGAAAGCTCTGGAGATTTTCACACCGTTTGTTACAACATATCTTTGCGAGCAATCCTTTTCGAGGATGCTGGACATAAAAACGAGGAAAAGGAACAGACTTTGTTGCGAAAATGACATGAGAGTGGCACTTGCCAAGATGAAGCTGTGCATTTCTGAACTGGTCTCTGAAAGGCAACAGTAGAAGTCACAATGATTTGCAGTAAATATTCATTATTATGTTTTTGTGTGAAAATCATGTTTTGATGATTTTGTTCTTTGAACACAATGATGTTGATGCACGGTTCATTTTGTGAACCAGTAAAATATATACCTATGTTTTGAATTTGAAAAAATCCTATTTTATTTTTCCAATTAAGAAGGGTTCGGTGAATACGCATATGAAACTGGTGGGGTTCAGTACCTCCAACAAGGTTAAGAATCACTGGTTTATAATCAAACCTTAGGTATCCTAATACGCAAATAAACAATCAAATTTAAGACGGAGAATCGTTATTGTCTTTACCGGAGAAAAATACCAAAGAACTGTCTTTCTTCCATGCGTTTGGAAACACTACAGCCAAAATGGGAGCCACCTAGAAAAACTACAATTCCTGGCTAATTTTTCAAAAAACCAGCCTGAAACTCTTTCTAAAGACTGTTGGCATATAGTGGAAGCCATAGTAACTGCAATCTGAGAGGACTTGGCCTTATATTTAAAGTAATAGCCATTGAAAAATTGGTAAACTGAAATTTTTTGGAGAGGGATGATTTGTCCTCGGGGTTTCGCCTGGCATATCAATTCTGTTCTATTCACATACATTATTTTAACAGTTTTAGAGTCTTTTCTATCCAAATCTACCATATGCATATCCTAGCTTCTGGGCCTGAGTAACAGGCAGTTTACTTTGGGCACCCTTTTCATCCGGATGTCAAAATACTGCCCCCTACCCCAGAGAGGTTTTAAAACAATGCTAAAAATCAAAGAAACATATCAAGTAAAATGTTGCTAGGGCTATCCTTTCTCTATTCTCTAAAGAAGACATGCAGGAAAACTCAGGAATTTAAGTCTCAACATTAACTTCAATGTGGCATAATGCAGCTTTGCTTTCATGTCACGTTCTAGATTGCTAATGGCCATGGATGGTGCTGCTTGTGGTTGTGGATCCATGTGAAGTTGTTCCATGTGTAACGGAGTATCCCTGTGTGTGAATAAACTTCTGGCTGAGCGAGGATAAATACCTGACTGCTCCACAGCAGTCTTGTGGCAGCAGTGACTCTGGGGAAGAGCTGGTCTTGGAACCTATCCCAAATACAGTGGGGCAAAAAAGTATTTAGTCAGCCACCAATTGTGCAAGTTCTCCCACTTAAGAAGATGAGAGAGGCCTGTAATTTTCATCATAGGTACACTTCAACTATGACAGGCAAAATGAGAAAAAAAATACAGAGAATCACATTGTAGTATTTTTAATGAATTTATTTGCAAATTATGGTGGAAAATAAGTATTAAGTAATAAGTATCATTCGCAAATGACTATATGCACCTTTGTTGCCTCGAAGTAACCCAGAAGCTCTTGATGATATGGACTAGGGGAAAGACTGTGACCAGGTTGTCGTTGGTCAAGGAGGTCAGTCAACGACTAAACCGACTAAAGGATTCAATTCCAGACTGCTTTTCTCGCAAGCCACGGGGTTTGGATGACCTCGACCATTGGAAGGCCACAGAATTCAGACAGTTTCTACTCTACTAGGAAAGTAGTCTTGAGAAGAATCTTGTCTAAAGAACAGTACACACACTTCAAGGCCTTCAATCCACAGTGCCTATGCTCATGCTTTACTAACTTCTTTGTGGAGCAGGGAAGGGTTTTGTATGGAGACACATTTCTCCTGTATAATGTTCTCTTCCTCCTACACCTCACTGCTGATGCTGAAGAACACACCTGCCTTGACAACTGTAGTGCTTTCAAGTTCGAGAACTACTTGCAACAACTAAAGAAGATGGTTTATTCAGGGAGGCAACCACTTCTGCAAATTTCTAAAAGAGTGCAAAAACGCACCATTAGAGCTTCTCCCCGCCAACAGGTCATCAAAATGAAACAGCCAAACAATGACTACATACCTAATGATGGGTCATGCTGTGAGGTAGTGAGCCTCGAAGATGCCTTTGATACTCACCTCTAGTGTTCCAACATCTGGAATCTTATACGCTGAGTCCTTGTGACTCAAGACTGTATTGGACTTTCCGCACCACTACGAGGAGAGCACAAATACATCTCATTGCAAAGAGCAGTCTTGTTAAGAGAGCTATTATACTTGAGGATTACCATGGCACTCGTGTTGTGCTTACCATCTTGCATAGCCTGTAGCAAGCCCCATTTAGCTATAGTCAAGATTACAAGCTGTATTAGTTTTACAAATTATCTTTGCTGGTAAATCAAGAGACAGTGTGGAAACAGTGTTTTGTTTTTCTGCACAGGACACAGTGTTATTATGTTGTACATTTTGTAAAAGAGAACACTGTTGAAATTGTACCAGAGCAGTGGGTGGAGAAGAGAGATGAGGTGAGTTGATCAGTTAAATGGTTTACCCTTTTCAGACAAAGAGATGGATTAATAATTCACTTTAAACAGTGTCTCATCTTGCAGGTCCTGTGTTGCAACAGGAGAAGAAATGCCAGCACAACAATGATTAAGAGAGGAGACTAGCTGGACAGAAGATTATGGGAGAAGTACAGAATTTCCATCCTTTCATCCACTGGTAAAATAATATTTTACAGTATCCATCCACTCCTGATTATATTGCCATGTATGCTTGGTTGTATGGCTCTGGAGCAGGGTTTATCAGTTGAACATACGTAAGGCTAGTTCCAAATGTTCTAAGCCAGGCGTAAACCTGTGTCACCACCTAGTTGTAAGTAATAGCTTTTGCTATGCCAGGGTATAAAAACCAAGTGTAATGTTGGGTAGGCATATAGTATAAATCTATAACTAGTTTCCAAGGTAAGTGTTTCATGACTAGTCATGTCGCATCTTGTTCAAATGTCTAAATCATTAGGTCTGGAGTAGGTAGCCCAACTTATCTCTTACACCTTATTAGCGTCTAACTGGTGCAACCCACTCCTGGTCAGTAGAGTCAGTAACTTCCCCCTCTTAAGTACTACATGTATTTGCTGAAAGTATTACTATGTGAATTACTAATACTTAATTGACCCTGTTTTATCAGTGTTAATAGGAAAGTATTTATGACAATATTTTAGGGTTGCACATTTTGGGGAATATTCAGAGGTGTAAACTCTCCGTGGGAATTAACGTGAATATATGGGAATTAACTGAAATATATGCAAATTAAAATTACTACCATTAAAATGTATATATTTTTGCATTGGATATATTTACCATATCATATGGAGACAGAAACATAAACCATTTAATTATCATAAGTAGACATATTTGCAAATTATATAATCCTTCCAATATAATTTTTTTAAACATTTAGTTACAAATTGAACTTTAGTTAAATGAATTGACTCTTCACATGGGATTATTTCACTGAACAACAAAATAAAGGGAGTCTAATAATCCACAATGATCCATCGCATCTCCCAAAAATGTTTTCAACATATAACAAATTATAGTCTAGAAACTAAAGCTTTGGTTGTCTTCCTTTCAGGCTTCCATGTCTTCTCCCTGGACCTCCTCAATGTCCACCTCTTGAACATCAGACTCTCAGAATCTTCACTGTCATTTTCCAACCTTGTTGAGGATGGCCCGTTGTCAGGTTCAAAAAGCCTCAAATTTGCCCGGATGGTCACCAATTTTTCAACCCTTGTATTGGTCAGCCTGTTGCATACTTTGGTGTGTGTGTTCCCAAACAAGGACTAGTTGTGCTCTGAAGCAGCTGATGTTGGTGGGATTTGGAAGATGATGGAGGCAACATTGGAAAAAGCCTCAGATCCACAAAGTCCCTTCCACCAGGTGGCTGATGAGATGTTGGCACGACTGTCAAATTGCATCTACATCCCAAAGCCCTTGCTTGAAAGTGTACTTCGCCAGACTGCTAAGAACATTGACCTCATCCAGGCCAAGGTGGCGAGACACAATAATGATGACAACATAGGCCTTGTTAATCTCTACACCAGATAGGATGCTCTTGCCAGCATGCTTGGGGTCCAACATGTACGCTGTGGCATGTATGGGCTTCAGGCAGAAGTATTCAAATGTTTTAAATGTATTTCAGAACTGCAGTTTCCTCAGCTTGGAGCAACAGTGAAGTGGGCAGGGCAGTACGGATTTCTTCTCTTACATCTTCAATCAGAGTCTGAACATCAGACAGGATGGCATTGTCTCCCTCAATCCATGCAATGGCTACTGCTATAGGTTTCAGGTTGCTTACCAGTGTAACGGTATATTGGTTAGACCCGTAAGAATGGTGGAAGTCCAGTCGCAGATGCCGTGAGAGAGCAGGGTGTGAGTGTGTGTGTGAAAGAGAGGTTAGTTTTATGCACTATTGGGGTGGGGAATCATGAAAGATTATATGGAAATAAGAAAACAAGTGTGAATAATTTTGGTAACATGTGTTATCAATAATAGTGATATTTCAGGCAATACGGGAAAAAGCCATTAAGTCATCCGTTTTCTCCAGTAATACATTTGCAGGCTCTATAGGAAAGGTTCTAATACAAGGTATTAACCTGTTTTGCAGACTGGTTTTTGTTTGGAATTTCAGATGACTGACGTGCCCAAAGTAAACTGCTTGTTACTCAGGCCCAGAAGCTAGGATATGCATATACTTGGTAGCATAGGATAGAAAACAATCTGAAGTTTCTAAAACTGTTAAAATAATGTCTGTAAGTATAACAGAACTGATAGGTGGTGAAAACCAGAGGAAAATCCATCCGGAATAAAACAAATTTAAGTCACAGGCCATTTCAGTGCTAGCCTATGGGAAATACAAATAGATAGGACCCAGATTGCAGTTCCTATGGCTTCCACTAGATGTCAACAGTCTTTAGAAAGGGTTTCAGGCTTGTTTTTTGAAAAATGAGAAAGTAGTTGGAAAAACTACAAGGTGTCTCTCATTACAAAAGTAGTCTTGTTGGCGTGTGAATGAGGTGAGCACTCTTCGTTATTTATCTTCCCTATTGAGCATACTATTCTCCGTCTTAAATTGTATTGTTTATTTAGATATTAAAGTACCTAAAGATTAATTAGAAACATCGTTTGACTTGTTTGGACGAACTTTACCGGTAACTTTTGGATTCGTTTGAATGCATGTTGAACATTGACGTCAACTAAACATACTTTTTTGGATATAAAGAAGGACTTTATTGAACAAAACGACCATTCATTGTGTAGCTGGGACGCCTGGGATTGCAACCAGAGAAAGATCTTCAACGGTAAGTGATTTATTTAATCGCTATTTGTGATTTTGTGACGCCTGCGCTGGTTGAAAAAGTATTTTGATGTGGGGCGCTGTCCTCAGATAATTGCATGGAATGCTTTTGCCGTAAAGCCTTTTTGAAATCTGACAACGTGGTTGGATTAACAAGAAGTTAAGCTTTTAAATTATGTATGACACTTGTATTATCATGAATGTTTAATATTACGATTTTTGTATTTGGAATTTCGCACTCTTCAATTTCACTGGATGTTGTCATAGGTGTCCCGCTAGCGGTTCATGCGCAGAACACCAATAATAGTGATATTTGAGGCAATATGGGAAAAAGCCATTAAGTTATCCGTATTCTCCAGTAATACATTTGCAGAAGCTATAGGATAGGTTTTAATACAAGGTATTAAGTGTCGTGACCAATTAATTATTATCCGGGGAAGTGGATAATAGTACCTTGGAAAATAGTTAATAGGTGTGAATTATAGATGGGAGCGAAGAAATCTAAAATACCCTGAACACCATCGGGAGAGGTTAGGGAATAATAACTATTGATATGATGATAAGTGGTTCATAGAGATTACAGTTTCTATGTGAAGGGAGACGTGTGATATCACGTCTTACCTAACTTTTTAGTAGAGGCCAGGGATCAAATAACGCGGATTCCTTACTATGAGAAATTGGCTAAATCTGCCACAGAAAACGTATTTGGGTTGAAGAAGTATTATTATTTTTAACCTTTATTTAACTAGGCAAGTCAGTTAAGAACAAATTCTTATTTTCAATGACGGCCTAGGAACATTGGGTTAACATGGGTTAACGGCCTGTTCAGGGGCAGAACGACAGATTTGTACCTTGTCAGCTCAGGGATTTGAACTTGCAACCTTCCGGTTACTAGTCCAACACTCTAACCACTAGGCTACCCTAGTAGCAAATTTAGATTATATGGCCAAACATTCCTTGCAAACTCAGAAAGCCTTGTTTTTTTTTTTTTATCTCATGAAACACTTTGTGGTTTTATTTTGAAATAAATTTACGTTTTATGTCGTCTTATTCTTAAATAGATTTCTAGAATATACGAAAGGGTGGAGGTGTAACAAGGAATTAGCAAAGTTACTAAACCTAAAATGAACTTCACATTTTATTAGTTAGTTCATGAACATCGTGGTGGATTGAAACAAGCATTTAATGATTGGAGTAAGAACAGTGGATATACAATTATCAGATTTGGTTTATAATTCATATTTTTGGATTGCTGATTAAAATATAGCATAGTGAATGCTAACAAAATGTACACATTCATTTCCAGAAGAGGAGGCCGTTTCATTATCTCCAGTTGGAATGTTCCCTGAGACTGTGGTCTTGAGGAGAGCAGTTAGTGATATTCTACAGTTTTAAGTCTAAAAGTATCTGGATTAGGCCATAAACGGAGTTCCAGATAAGTGAGACCCATTCATGTGTGTTCTGTTTCAAATATTAGTGTATTTATTGAACACACACAATAATGGTGTATAGGTATAAAAGACAGGTATACAATTCTTATCTAAACATAAAAGAGCAGACAGGAACAACAAGACCCAGAGTTCTGGGTACAAAACAAATATTACAAAACAAGACATACAAACAAGGACATGTAGAAAAAAAGAGGGTAGATGTCACCCCCCCCCCCCCCCCCCCCCCCCCACAAATGAGTGACCTTGCCATAACAGGAGAGTCTATGTTGTCAGGAAATGACCCATGTGTTGCAGTGTGTATATCCTCAGGTGAAAGCAGAGATAACCAAGGGCACGGGCCGAATTCGGAGATTGAGTGTACATCAAAATACAACACCCACGTTGGTCTGGTCCAGTACTCCTTACAGCACCTGCAGTGGTAAAGATCGTCATGTCTCTCCTTGGTGGGTGCATAGTTCTCACGTGAAGTGAGGTACAGCTGCATAATGGGTGAGTGAAGACACCATGACAGAGGAAGCGGAGCGAGAGAGAGCAAGACTGGATTCCACTGTAAAACATGCAGATGGGTTGGGTCTGGGAGCTACTTTAAACATCATAGTTGGGTTGGGTTAGCTGCTTTATTTGTTAATGCATCATATGAAAGAGGATAGATGTTGGGGTAATTGTACTCGAAACAACATGCTGAAGGCATTGATGTGAAAGCATATACAGTGCTGAGATACCTCAAGAGGATGTAGGGTTGTGGCAATGGAGGAAATGGGGAAACAATTGAAAATGACATGACTTGGGAACACCTCTTTGAACCTTTTGGGCCAAAAGGGGAAGACTGGGCGAAAGCATGAGGAGGCTTTTTAGGGCTTTCATTTTTGTGGAATCCAGCAGAAAAGTATCCTGGAGGCATAGAGTCAGGTGAAGTGAGAGTGGGAATTGTCATGGTCTCAGACTTTGGTTTTTCATGCATGTATATCACATTGTTAATACTGTTATGTTTTGTGTGTCACTCTCTTAGGAACCAGGAGGAGAAATTGGAGAAACTAAAAGCTGTTCCAGCTGACATGGAGCTGTGTGATGAGAGATGGAAATAAAATTGTGTATGATGTGATCATAGAACTGAGGCCATAACCTCATGGTGAATATTTTGTTATCATTGTTCGTTCATATATAATCATGTTTTAACTTTTAGTTTTTTAATTCATGTTTTCTTATCATTGTTTGTCCATTTATAAGTAATTTCCAATTTTATGTAAGTTTAACAGTAGGAAGTTATTGTTCAAGAGGAGGGACTGTTGGATTCGGGGTGAAACTTTGAACATTACTATACTAGAGACATTGTTATACTCAGAAGCATTGTATATAAAGGAGTGAAAGAGACTGGTTTTTACATCAGAAGTTAATGGTTATCTGTAGGAGACAGATGTCTGTGGAATGTGTTAGGGAAGACTGGTGGAGATCTTTGGATTGGACCTCAAGGGGGTTGGTCAGGTCAGTTTCCCTTAAGGTAGAAACAATGGTTTATTATCCTATCCTATCACTTCGTCTTCCTTTCAGACCATAAAATATGTAAGGATTGAAGAAAAGGAGGAGTGTCCAAAGTGGAGTAAATATACTTGTTGTGGTGGAAACATGTGATGTCTGAATCCAGCTGTATCGACCATTTGGGCAGAATTAAACTTGGTTAAGCTTCTCTAGTGTCCGTGAGATATTTACCTTGAAAATTAGAACCGAACACCTGTGAGCATCAGAGGTGAACCAGTTGCATATACAGCTCGAGCAAGACATTCATCAGCATTTCTCTGACTACGTTCCTCCATTGAGTCAGAAAAACTTCTGATTCCAGGAGGACCATCAGCTGTTGCTATCAATAACGTGTCTGATTCATCATTTTCACCTCGAATAGAGGTAGAGGGACTTTTGTCAGAGGTTGCTTGTTGTGAGTACTGAGGGAACTTTATGCACTTGGCCAGATGATTCTGCATCATTGTTGAATTCTTCACATATGATTTGGCACAGTATTTGCAAATGTACACAGTTTTTCCATTTACGTTAGCTGCAGTGAAATGTCTCCACACATCAGATAGTGCCCGTGGCATTTTCCTGTAAAGTTTAGAAAAAAGGAGTAAAAAAAATAAATACAATTCCATGTACAGATAAGTAGTTAAGCAGTTAGATTAAACAACTCCTTTGTAAGATGAAAGTTTTTAAAAATGAAAAATGTATGGAAAAAGGTGAATGAACACTCCTCAGTTAGCAGGCTCAAGTTAGCTATAACCCCTTAAAAATAACTAGCAGAAATTGTTAACAAGTTACAATTTTTTGAAACACACGTAGATGTAGATTACTATTTACTAGTTAACCTCTCTCGGATATGTGGAACGCTAGACTGCTAGCCTGCCCCGGCCTGCTAGCTGTCTGAATCACTGTGTCTCCAACCAGCCCAACCACTCACTGGACCCCTATGATCCCTCTCCTGTACTCCCTGTTCACCCACGACTGCGTGGCCACGCACGCCTCCAACTCAATCATCAAGTTTGCGGACGACACAACAGTGGTAGGCTTGATTACCAACAACGACGAGACGGCCTACAGGGAGGAGGTGAGGGCCCTCGGAGTGTGGTGTCAGGAAAATAACCTCACACTGAACGTCAACAAAACTAAGGAGATGATTGTGGACTTCAGGAAACAGCAGAGGGAACACCCCCCTATCCACATCGATGGAACAGTAGTGGAGAGGGTAGCAAGTTTTAAGTTCCTCGGCATACACATGACAGACAAACTGAATTGGTCCACTCACACAGACAGCATTGTGAAGAAGGCGCAGCAGCGCCTCTTCAACCTCAGGAGGCTGAAGAAATTCGGCTTGTCACCAAAAGCACTCACAAACTTCTACAGATGCACAATCGAGAGCATCCTGGCGGGCTGTATCACCGCCTGGTACGGCAACTGCTCCGCCCTCAACCGTAAGGCTCTCCAGAGGGTAGTGAGGTCTGCACAACGCATCACCGGGGGCAAACTACCTGCCCTCCAGGACACCTACACCACCCGATGTCACAGGAAGGCCATAAAGATCATCAAGGACATCAACCACCCGAGCCACTGCCTGTTCACCCCGCTATCATCCAGAAGGCGAGGTCAGTACAGGTGCATCAAAGCTGGGACCGAGAGACTGAAAAACAGCTTCTATCTCAAGGCTATCAGACTGTTAAACAGCCACCACTAACATTGAGTGGCTGCTGCCAACACACTGACACTGACTCAACTCCAGCCACTTTAATAATGGGAATTGATGGGAAATTATGTAAATATATCACTAGCCACTTTAAACAATGCTACCTTATATAATGTTACTTACCCTACATTATTCATCTCATATGCATACGTATATACTGTACTCTATATCATCGACTGTATCCTTATGTAATACATGTATCACTAGCCACTTTAACTATGCCACTTTGTTTACATACTCATCTCATATGTATATACTGTACTCGATACCATCTACTGTATCTGCCTATGCTGCTCTGTACCATCACTCATTCATATATCCTTATGTACATATTCTTTATCCCCTCACACTGTGTACAAGACAGTAGTTTTGGAATTGTTAGTTAGATTACTTGTTGGTTATTACTGCATTGTCGGAACTAGAAGCACAAGCATTTCGCTACACTCGCATTAACATCTGCTAACCATGTGTATGTGACAAATAAAATTTGATTTGATTTGATTTGATCCCTCGGCTATGCATATCTCTACCTAATATCAATATGTCTAGTCCATTACTGTCCTGGTTAGTGATTGTTGTCTTATTTCACTGTAGAGCCTCTAGCCCTGCTCAATATGCCTTAACCAACCATTTAGTTCCACCTCCCACATATGTGGTGACATTACCTGGTTTAAACGTCTCAAGAGACAATATCCCTCTCATTATTACTCAATGCCTAGGTTTACCTCCAATGTACTCACATCCTACCATACCTTTGTCTGTACATTATTCCTTGAATCTATTCTATCGCGCCCAGAAACCTGCTCCTTTTACTCTCTGTTCCGAACGTACTAGATGACCAGTTCTGACCGCCTTTAGCTGTACCCTTATCCTACTCTTTCTCTGTTCCTCTGGCGATGTAGAGGTTAATCCAGGCCCTGCAGTGCCTAGCTCCAAGTATACTCCCCAGGTGCTCTCATTTGTTGACTTCTGTAACCATAAAAGCATTGGTTTCATGCATGTTAATATTAGAAGCCTACTCCCTAGGTTTGTTTTATTCACTGCTTTAGCACACTCTGCCAACCCGGATGTCCTAGCCATGTCTGAATCCTGGTTTAGGAAGACCACCAAAAACCCTGAAATTTCCATCCCTAACTATAACATCTTCCGACAAGACAGAACTGCCAAAAGGGGCGGTGTTGCAATCTACTGCAGAGATAGCCTGCAAAGTTCTGTCATGCTATTCAGGTCTGTTCCCAAACAATTCGAGCTTCTACTTTTAAAAATCCACCTTTCCAGAAACAAGTCTCTCACCGTTGCCGCTTGCTATATACCACCCTCTGCTCCCAGCTGTGCCCTGGACACCATATGTAAATTGATTTCCCCCCATCTATATTCAGAGCTCGTGCTGCTAGGTGACCTTAACTGGGATATGCTTAACACCCCGGTCATCCTACAATCTAAGCTTGATGCCCTCAATCTCACACAAATTATCAATGAACCCACAAGGTACAACCTCAAATCCGTAAACACGGGCACCTTAATAGATATCATCCTAACCAACTTGCCCTCCAAATACACCTCTGCTGGATCTCAGCGATCACTGCCTCATTGCCTGCATCCGTAATGGGTCTGCGGTCAAACGACCACCCCTCATCACTGTCAAAAGCTCCCTAAAACAGACCTTTCTAATCGACCTGGCCCGGGTATCCTGGAAGGATAGTGACCTCATCCCGTCAGTAGAGGATGCCTGGTTATTCTTTAAAAGTGCCTTCCTCACCATCTTAAATAAGCATGCCCCAATAAGCACCAACAAGCACGCCCCAATCATGCTTAACCAGGAACAGATAGAGCCCTTGGTTCACTCCAGACCTGACTGCCCTTGACCAGCACAAAAACATCCTGTGGCGTTCTGTATTAGCATTGGATAGCCCCCGTGATATGCAACTTTTCAGGGAGGTTAGGAACCAATATACACAGGCAGTGTAAACTCAAAAAAAGCTCTGGGACACTGTAAAGTCCATGGAGAATAAGAGCACCTCCTCCCAGCTGCCCACTGCACTGAGTCTAGGAAACACTGTTACCACCGATAAATCCACTATAATTGAGAATTTCAATAAGCATTTTTCTACGGCTGGCCATGCTTTCCACCTGGTTACCCCTACCCCGATCAACAGCCCTGCACCCCCCACAGCAACTCGCCCAAGCCTCCCCATTTCTCCTTCACCCAAATCCAGATAGCTGATGTTCTGAAAGAGCTGCAAAATCTGAACCCCTACAAATCAGCCAGGCTGGACATTTCTTTCTAAAATTATCTGCCGCAATTGTTGCAATCCCTATTACTAGCCTGTTCAACCTCTCTTTCGTATCATCTGACAATCCCAAAGATTGGAAATCTGCCACGGTCACCCCCCTCTTCAAAGGGGGAGACACTCTAGAACCAAACTGCTACAGACCTATATCTATCCTACCCTGCCTTTCTAAGGTCTTCGAAAGCCAAGTTAACAAACAGATTATCGACCATTTCGAATCCCACTGTATCTTCTCCGCCATGCAATCTGGTTTCAGAGCTGGTCATGGGTGCACCTCAGCCACGCTCAAGGTCCTAAACGATATCATAACGGCCATCGATACGAGACATTACTCTGCAGCCGTGTTCCTTGACCTGGCCAAGGCTTTCGACTCTGTCAATCACCACATTCTTATCGGCAGACTCAACAGCCTGCTGCCAAACATACCCTCATAAAACTGACTATCCTACCGATCCTCGACTTCGGCGATGTCATTCATAAAATAGCCTCCAACACTCTACCCAACAATTCTTCCTTTGGTCGCCTTTCCTTCCTTTCCTTCGCCTTTCCTTGCTATGCTGCAATGACTGGAACGAACTACAAAAATCACTGAAGCTGGAGACTCATATCCCCCTCACTAGCTTTAAGCACCAGCTGTCAGAGCAGCTCACAGATCACTGCACCTGTACATAGCCCATCTGTAATTAGCCCATCCAACTACCACATCCCCATATTGTATTTATTTATTTATCTTGCTCCTTTGCACCCCAGTATCTCTACTTGCACATTCATCTTCTGCACATCTACCATTCCAGTGTTTAATTGCTATATTGCAATTACTTCGCCACCATGGCCTATTTATTGCCTTACCTCCCTTATCCTACCTCATTTACACACACTGTATATATACTTTTTCTACTGTATTATTGACTGTATGTTTGTTTATTCCACGTGTAACTCTGTGTTGTTGTATGTATCGAACTGCTTTGCTTTATCTTGGCCAGGTCGCAGTTGTAAATGAGAACTTGTTCTCAACTAGCCTACCTGGTTAAATAAAAGTGAGAAAAAATAAATATCTCCTGATTTACATCCCTTCACTTTGGTACTGTGCCAGTTTCAAAAGCATGCAAAGTATGTCTTCATTTTTTTCTTCTGTTTTCTCAGTTAGTCCAAGTGGCATCCAGGAAGAAACTGGCCAAGACAGAGTATCAGAATCAGGTTTCTTTTGCCATGAAGATATTGATCTTGAAATCTTAAATGTAGAAAGTTTAAATAACAGCATGACTTTTTACTTATATTTTAGAGCTACCATCCCTGTTTGATGAGCCTGTGGTACCCGCTGGATACATTGAAGGTCAATTATGCTACCGTATATGTTACACATGTTGCTTTTCTTGTATTATCAACGTCAATTCCAAATTGTATGGCTGTCAGCAGCTATATGGTTATTAATACTACTAATAAATATGAAGGGTGGATATTTTGATCGAGGTATTTCACATGGCCGTCATACTGTACATGTCGTGCCTGGTACTTATCATCACGCTGCTTGCAACTAAATTGAGTATTGCAGATCTTTAAGCATTGGAGTTGAGGATAATAACTAAACTGGAGATGATCCGAACAGAGTTCAAGACTGCTCTGAACCAAGTTATAGAGGCCCGGCAGCCAAAGGAGTCGGATTCCTTGGGGCAACTTGAAATACTGCAAAACCCTGCAGAAACAAATGAGGTACTGAAGGATATCTTCGAAACACTTAGACTAATACTATCGAAAGAAAATAGTAGGGATGGTCATTTAAAATGTCTTTGTTTATAAAAAAAAATCTATATCACGTATTTGAACAGCAATTTACAAAAAAAGTTAGCTGTTTATCAAGAGCCACTGAAATGTGACCAGATTTGAGAGATTGCAACCTGCAATATTATTGAATCCAAATATCTTAATGTCAAATGCAGTTGTCATAAATGCCAAATGCCTATTTAGTGTTTGGATTGATTTCACAATTAACACTTGTCTTAAGAAGAAATGATCAGCCCTCTGCCTGTTTACAAGTTTTAGCTCATGATTACATGATACACTACAAAAATGACTTCTCCTTACTATCAATCAGAACTGTATGGTCAGCTGTTTTAGCAGAGGAAAACACAAATGAGTGGGACTTTTGTTTTTATCAGATCTGATACCTGACCCTCTGCCAGGACCTGGGCTCAGGAATCACACGAATGATGATAAAAATCGGAACAGAGGAGCTGTGTACAGGATACTCCTTGAAGGGGAAGATGGCCTTTAACAAGCTATCAATCTATGATGCTGTCACAAGTAAGTAAATGCACAAGTAGACATTTAGTATAGTATTATTGGTCAAGTGATGGTAAATCAAATGTGTATTTATAAAAATGTCAAATGAATTAAATCAGTAACAAGGCAGTTACAAACTAACATAACATATAGCTTTTTATGCAGTTTTACAGTTCTTGATTGGAGTGCAGTGTTCATGTTTTTACTGACTTATTTTGTGAGCTTATTGCTATGATTTTGTTTCCGAATCTTTTGTAATACAGTTTAAGTTAAAAAATATATATTTTCTGTATTTTTGCATATTTTGTCAGTGGACACCTACCGACAGGAGACTGAATATTTTCAGGGTAGATTAAATGGCATGTATTGTAATGTCATTAGATATTCAGAGGCCCCCAAATTTTAACTTCCTGAAGTGACTTGGGACGTAACTTGTGTCCACTTACACCACAGGTACATCTAGGAGACTTTATATGAAAACATAATTTTTAGGTCAACCTCATAACGTTGCTAAACATCAGAAAGTACATTGAGAGCCCCACAAAATGCAGTTTCTGGTAACTACTGGGAACGTAACTTTCGTCAGTGGGTACCTACAGTACCAATAAGACACGTAACAGTGTGCACGTTCAGGGACCATTCAAGGCCATCTCTTATAACGTTACTAAATAATGTTATTTGTCTGTTTAAAGTCCCACACATTTCTACGTCCTGAAAAGACTTGGGATGTATGTTTTGTCAGCGGACACCAATGCTACGTAGAAGGCACGTCTCACAATAACATTATCATCAATTATGTGGGGACTAAAATAACTTTGGTCACGCCCTGGAAAGTACTTTTGTTAGCTGGGTAGCTGCTCTTATCGAAAATGTGTTTGGATGTACCTTTCTAGCTAGTAGACTATGTTAGAGTTTACACTTCCTCTTCCGTTTATAATGTGGGGAGGTCAAATTGTGAAAAACTATCACCAAATATACTCATTTTCTGCTCATGTTGATTACTTCTCCTTGCTGTTTTCATTCACCTGATGATAAGACAAGACATGTGAAACGTATTTTTTGTGCTAAAGTATGATTGGGGTTCCTGGGTCACCAGTTTGCCTGGGAGGGAGTCCCTGTGCAAGAAAAGGTGACAAAGATGATCCATCACACATGCATGCAATGTAAGTGTGACAAACTGGCTATTTATGGGACTGCTTGTCTGCGCCAACCTGGTCTCAGAGCATTTGGATTTATTCTGTACGTAAATCCGGACTCCGTTACATTTTGTATGCGCCGGACCTCGGGCTCGAAGGTCGAGGGTTCGAGACCTGCTCCCTGCTGTTTCATTACATTGGTGTCAGAGGTGATCGTACCTTGCATCCACGACAGTGCGTGTGCTTGGCCGGTAAGCGCGTTCCTGTAAGACGTAGAGTCGCAAGCTAGCGCGAGGACGCGCTCTTTGAAAGGAGGGAGTAGTGTAACGACCCTGGGTTTATCAGCTCGGAAATCGACTCTGCCGTCCGAGCATGCTTTTGCGGGACAGTCGATAGCGCACCGGAACTCGAGCTAGAAGGTCGAGGGTTCGAGACCTGCTCCCTGCTCCCTGCTGTTTCATTACAGTATGTATTAATTTCTGGATGCCCATTTCATATGATATGTTAGGAATTACATAATATTTGATAAATAAATCAAATAATTGATAAATAAACAATAAGGTACGAATTTGCAAAACGTACAATATGTAATGAATTTTAACAAATTCTAGCTAGGTGGCTAACATTAGCTAGCTGGCTAACATTAGCTAGGTTAGGGTTAGGGTTAAGTTTAGGAGTTAGGTTTAAGGTTTAAGGTTAAGGTTAGGTGAAGGGTAAGCTAAAGGGGTTAGGGAAAGGGTTAGCTAACATGCTAAGTAGGTGCAAAGTAACTAAAAAGTAGTAAGTAATTGAAAAGTTTCTAATTAGATAAAATGCTAAAGTTGTCTTGATAAGATTTGAGCTATTACATTTCCACCTCGACCAACCACCCTTCTTTTGTTTCTGCCTTGGGTAACCATCTGTCATATGTAACCATACCAAACATAACATCATAAAACTGTTTATGGAGCGTCTCGGATTTATGTACAGAATAATACGTAATGCTCTGAGACCAGGTTGTCTGCGCTGTCCACGACCGCCACTTTACACACACGTTTATTATGCACGCTCAAAAGTTGTTTTCATGGACAAAGACAGTGCCTGTTCTAATGTTATGTGACTGAATTGTATTCAACATAACACTCCCCCAGACGATAGTGTTTGATATACACATGGGTTGCACGGGATTTCAGATACCGAGCCCACCCTTCTCTCACACTCAATCTCTGACTTGGTTGGAAGCAGTGTCAACTCCATTTAAACGCGCTCCTCTCTCACATCGCAGCTAGCCTAGTTAGTACAGGCTGCTGGTCTGGATTCTTCAAATCAGATGGTTTTGACACAAGAAATCCACAACATCAATTGTGTCTGTCTCCGCTGCGTATTTAGGTTTGCGTTTACATGAAAGCAGAACATTTTACAGCTTTTTTGCCTTTGGATTTGTGCTTCGGCGCAAATCTACAAATTAATGTCCCAGATGGATATTTACTCGTCGAAGTTATCACCTTCAGTGGATTTCGCTGCCGGTGCTTTTCTACTCATTATAGGTAAACGCTTTTTCATATGTCACTGTAAATGTTTAGTTTAATTTGTCGCGCGCCAAATGGTTAGCCTTTTACGATTTATCTAATAGTTTTGATGATAAGAAACTGATGAAGTATTTACAGTACCTAATCTAGCCAAATTAATAAACGGGCAATCTGGGATTGGTGCATGATTATTGAAGAATATAATTTAGAAATGCTTCATGAGATTAGTTCAACAATCTCACCCCATCGAACCCAAAATAAGCCTATGCTATTTTTACTCCATTGTTTGTAAACAATGTAATCGTAAACAAACAATATAGCTTCAAAACATAGCCTATCATTTTGATCTCATGGTTGTCAGCATTTACATTTCTTCAGCTCCCATCCCTCAGCTGTTTACCAAACACATGGCGAGTGATGGCTTGGTTATTAGCCTACTCAACTAGTCTATTGAACAACTTTATTATTACGTATTATGAAGTGTACATGGATTTTGAAATATATGTCTCTCAAGTTACCGTCTGATTCGATGGTAATGTCTTTATTAGTCTCCACTTCTAAACAGTCTTGTCATTAAGGGTCATAAAGGCTCTCAAGACAAATTCATACTTTCTCAAACATTTCACACTTTTCTATTCTGTTTTACACTCTCTTTCTCTCTCTCATCCTCCCTCATCCTCTCTCTCTCTCTCTCTCTCTCTCTCTCTCTCACACACACACACACACACACACACACACACACACACACACACACACCAATGACCATAAACACATTTCACTGTTCGTCTAGTGTCATAGACAGAAGTCGGTGGCAGACAAGTGGTTAGCGGAGGATGTGAATCAGACCATGTTTAGTGTGCCTGGCTGTGTGTGTGTGTGTGTGTGTGTGTGTGTGTGTGTGTGTGTGTGTGTGTGTGTGTGTGTGTGTGTGTGTGTGTGTGTGTGTGTGTGTGTGTGTGTGTGCACCTGCCTGTCTGCGTGTGAGTGTACGTGTGTGTGTGATTCCAGCAGAGTCCTCCCCATGCCTTCCTCTCTGCATCTCTGGTTGTCGAGCGACATGCCACTATGCTCTCCTCTAGAAGGAAAGAGAGAGAGAAAGAAAGGAGAGTAAGAGAGGAGGAGAGGATGATTAAGATTAAGTGATACTGCCTTGGGCCTCCCGGGTGGCGCAGTGGTTAAGGGCGCTGTACTGCAGCGCCAGCTGTGCCATCAGAGTCCCTGGGTTTGCGCCCAGGCTCTGTCGTAACCGGCCGCGACCGGGAGGTCCGTGGGGCGACGCACAATTGGCCTAGCGTCGTCCGGGTTAGGGAGGGCTTGGTCGGTAGGGGTGTCCTTGTCTCATCGCGCACCAGCGACTCCTGTGGCGGGCCGGGCGCAGTGCGCGCTAACCAAGGTGGCCAGGTACACGGTGTTTCCTCTGACACATTGGTGCGGCTGGCTTCCGGGTTGGATGCGCGCTGTGTTAAGAAGCAGTGCGGCTTGGTTGGGTTGTGTATCGGACGCATGACTTTCAACCTTCGTCTCTCCCGAGCGATGAGACAAGATAGTAGCCACTACAACAATTGGATACCACGAAATTTGGGAGAAAAGGGGGTAAAATTCAAAAAAATAATAATAATAAATAAATAAATAAATAAAAGTGATACTGCCTTGGCTCAGACACACTGTCTGCTCAGTACATAGTAGTAAGACTGCTCAACCATGTGTGTGCGGGTATGCGTGTGTGACCATGCATGTGTATGCGTGTTTGACCATCCATTTGTACGTGCATGCGTGTGAGACATTCCATGTGTGTCCGTGCATGCGTGTGTGACCATGCATGTGTGCGTGCATGCTTGTGTGACCATCCACGTGTGTGTGACTATCCATGTGTGTGTGTGCATGCGTGTGTGACCATGTGTGTGCGTGCGTGCGTGTGTGTGTGACCATCCATGTGCTCTAGAGGAGATCTGCATGGAGGAATGGGCCAAAATACCAGCAACAGTGTGTGAAAACCTTGTGAAGACTTACAGAAAACGTTTGACCTCTGTCATTGCCAACAAAGGGTATATAACAAAGTATTGAGATAAACTTTTGTTATTGACCAATTTTCCACCATCATTTGCAAATAAATTCATTAAAAATCCTACAATGTGATTTTCTAGATTTTTTTCTCTCATTTTGTCTGTCATAGTTGAAGTGTACCTATGATGAAAATTACAGGCCTCTCTCATCTTTTTAAGTGGGAGAACTTGCACAATTGGTGGCTGACTAAATACTTTTTTGCACCACTGTACATATGAGATGATTAATGTAGGGTATGTAAACATTATATAAAGTGGTGTTGTTTAAAGTGACTAGTGATACATTTATTACATGCAATTTTTAATTATTAAAATGGCTAGAGATTTGAGTCAGTATGTTGGCAGCAGCCACTCAATGTTAGTGATGGCTGTTTAACAGTCTGATGGCCTTGAGATAGAAGCTGTTTTTCAGTCTCTCGGTCCCTGCTTTGATGTACCTGTACTGACCTCGCCTTCTGGATGATAGCGGGGTGAACAGGCAGTGGCTCGGGTGGTTGTTGTCCTTCATGATCTTTTTGGCCTTCCTGTGACATCGGGTGCTGTAGGTGTCCTGGTGGGCAGGTAGTTTGCCCCCGGTGACCTCACTACCCTCTGGAGAGCCTTACGGTTGTGGGCGGAGCAGTTGCCGTACCAGGCGGTGATACAGCCCGACAGGATGCTCTCGATTGTGCATCTGTAAAGTTTGTGAGTGTTTTTGGTGACAAGCCAAATTTCTTCAGCCTCCTGAGGTCGAAGAGGCGCTGTTGCGCCTTCTTCACCACACTGTCTGCGTGGGTGGACCATTTCAGTTTGTCCGTGATGTGTACGGCGAGAAACTTGCACGTGCATGCGTGTGACCATCCACGTGTGTGCGTGAATGTGTGTGTGACCATCCATGCGACAGGGTGATTGCTGCCTTTTACTCTCTCATGATATCGTTGCTATGCACAAATAAAATTAAAACAGGAAAATGATGCCATCTGGTTAGCTTAATATAAGGACTTTGAAATGATTTTGATACTTCAGCATGTTTTATCAATTACATTTACTTTTGATACTTAGTATATTTCAAACCAAATACTTTTAGACTTTTATTCAAGTAGTATTTTACTGGTTGACTTTTACTTGTCATTTTCTATTAAGGTATCTGTACTTTTAGTATGACAACTGGATACTTTTCCCACCACTGACTTTAAGCTATGCTTTCTCTAGCACACCAATTGATGTAATTCAGAAACACTTTGGTTTTGAATCACAAAGAAGCCTTTTCTATTCCACTTCCATTGTCATACCGTCAAACTAATATTGCTATAATGCAGTATTTCCCAACTCGGTCCTCAGGACCCCAAGGGGTGCACATTTGATTTTTTGCCCTAGCAACTAAAATAATCAACTCATTATCAAGCTGTTATTACTTGAATCAGCTGTGCAGTGCAAAAACCAAAACGTGCACCCTTTGTGGTCCCCAGGACAGAGTTTTGGAAATGCTGGAATAATGTCTCTCATCCTTTCGACAGACGTAATCAACATAACTATTGAAATGTACAGGGACAGAACTCAGAACATGGGCCATTCTTACAGTGTTCTCCCTGTACACCAAGTCAGAACCGTAGGATAAATAAAGGGGGCATATAAGCAGACAATGAAAGCTCTTACAATATTCAATGATTACATTTCTCTAAAACAGGTTACAGGCTACATATGCACCACCAAGTCAGAACAGTTGGCGAAATTAAGAGGGGTAAATAGACCAAATGATTAGGCTGCTGCACATGGGCTACTAACATCTTACTACACAACATATACTTAGTATTACTTTCTTAGCTACTGTATACATATCTCCCTGACATATTACATTATTTATGCAGCATCATACAATACATTTTTGGACTCACCTTGTTGTGCTGTGCTCACTTGAACAGGAAGTTGGCGCGGCGGTCCTTCATGGGCAAATTTTGTCATAAAAGTCTGGCATTCCCTGGATTTATGGTGCTTTTTAAACAATTGGGAACTCTGATAAAAACAAGGTTGAATCATGATGATGTAAATATTCTTCAGGTCGTAGCACCAAGAAAGAGGCCGGATTTACAATTCTGAGTTATTGAACTCGCTGAAGTCAAGTTTTCGCAGTTCCGAGTTAACTGTTCTTTTGGGCACGGTACAAATCATGCCTCATCAACAGCATGGCCAATGTTGAATGTTTATCATTTTAAACTTGGAAAAGAGCCCCTTAATTCCAGATTTGGGACCACACAGCCACTGTCACTAATTCCTTCCAAACCACTCATTGTTGAATTTGCGATTTCCAACTTGTTGTGTAATGTTTATGTCCAATGGCTGATGAGCACCAATTCGTTTTATCTGTAATTTCTCTTCATTATTTTTCTTCATATGACAAAGATTAAAAAGGATTTGCCAGTAGATTGTCGACTTGATTCACGATGATGACTGCTAGCTAAGATTTGGAAAGTATGATTTTGACATGATCAGTCCAATCAAAGCTACTGTACATATAATGTCATTTTATGTAATTTTATCTGTGGCCAATGACCTAGAGCCTTCTTGGATGGGCACTTCTAATGTAACTCTATGGCAGCACCCAAAGGGCAACATTTTTCGAGGTCTACCCTTAGACTTGGTGGTAACGTAGTGTCCCCATGAGTGACAAAACACTGAGACAATCATGGCGCAATGCTCCGTATTTTCTGCTGGCTTGCCCCACCACCACAGAAAGCACTGAGCTAGGCTGAAACACCTGCATTTTGGAGCTGCCTTACTCAAGAAAACAAAAAAGAGACCATGCGGCTTTATTAACTCAATGATATATATGTGACACGTTTTAATGCCCAATTTCTTTATTTTATTTTAATACTTTTTTAGCTAGAAATGTGGGGCTCAATGTGCCCTGAATGATGAATGGCCACTGCTGCTATATGCTGCTATATGCTGACCTGCTGTATGAAACATTTAGCTTACCATATTCAGCCATAGACAATTACTGTTATTATTACCCTAATCGTAATCAATCAATTGTATTTATGTAGCCCTTTTTTACATCAGCAGATATACAGAAACCCAGCCTAAAACCCCAAACAGCAAGCAATGCAGATGTAGAAGCACGGGGTACAGATACAGGCCAGGCTAGAGCAATGCAGCCAGTTAAGTTAATTCCTTTCATAATGGAATGTCTCCTCACATATGTATTAATAGAAGTGCTGCTTTTGTGACCATGGACCTTGTATGTAAGTATGTACATGTAGAGAGAGGGGAGAGCTGGAGGAGGGGAGGTGGTTTGAAGAGCCTGAGGCGATGCCTCCAGCTCCAGCTCTCCTATAAGTCTGAGAGAGATGTACTGGAAAGTCACCCCAGGTAGAGAGAGTGGGTGTGTTGTGTGTGTGTGTGTGTTGATATTATGACCCTGACCTTAATGAGTCCAGGCCAGGCTTAAGCAATGCAGCCACCTATTGAATTCCTTTCATAATGGAATATCTCCTCACATTTATGCATTCACCGTGACACACAGAGAGGTGAGGGGGTGGAGGGGAATAGGAGGGAAGATGGCTTTAAGAGCCTGAGGCTTTGAGCTCCAACACAGGTGTCTATATATGCTTGTGTGTGTGTGTGTGTGTGTGTGTGTGTGTGTGTGTGTGCGTGCGTGCGTGCGTGCGTGTGTGTGTGTGAGCATGTATGAGGGAGTCATTAGTTGGATTAGTAGGCCTGACTGATCTAATGTCATCCACAAGTCCCTCAGGTAGACGGGGAGAGACACTCCTCACAGTCCCTCAGGAACAGGACTGATTTAGGGTGGGACACACATCCATGCACACAAACACACACACAGGCACTTAAGCTGAGTGATGCTGCCATTAATGGCTTCAAGAGGTTCCTCTCCTCTCCTGTCATCTATTCTTAACGGAACATAGGCTGTGTCTCTAATGGCACTCTATTCTCTATAGTGCACTACTTTGGTCACCAGGGTAGGGTACAGTACTGTCCATGAAGAGAAATCAGTGCATCATCGACCAGGGATGGGCAACTCCAGTCCTCGAGGGCCTGATTGGTGTCACACTTTTTCTCCATCCCTAGCAAACACAGCTGATTAATCAAATTGCATTCTAAACTGAAGATCATGATTAGGTGATTATTGGAGTCAGGTGTGTTAGCTGGGGCAAAACTGACACCAATCAGGCCCTCGAGGACTGGAATTGCCCACCCCTTATCTAGACAATATTATGGCTTATTCGCTAGAAAATATGTTTATTTTGATAATGGTTCAACATTCACAAATAACTTTTTTTTGTATATTGAACAAAATATTAAAGTAAAACATCTATCCAAAATAAACTGACATTCACAAACAGAAACAATACACTGCAAAAACAAAACACACAAATACATGCCCGCTCTTGCCCACAATCACACACAAAAACACAAACGCGACATGTGCACAACCACAACCAGTCAGAAATTTGGAAACCCCCGAGCCCCGACCGGCACACATGCGCGGCACAAGTAGCCGTCACTTCCACTTAAGCACCACACTCCCCGAAATGGTCCACATATGGCCTCCAAACTCTGTCATATAAGTCTGTTTTTTGTTTGACTTCATAGTATATAGAAACCTAGTGGAACGTAACTAGATAGTTCAGTCCTCCAGTTTGTTATTGAGTGTGAATATGAGGCGTTTCCAATTGATGGCTACCTAGTGGAACGTAACTAGATAGTTCAGTCCTCCAGTTTGTTATTGAGTGTGAATATGAGGCGTTTCCAATTGATGGCTACCTAGTGGAACGTAACTAGATAGTTCAGTCCTCCAGTTTGTTATTGAGTGTGAATATGAGGCGTTTCCAATTGATGGCTACCTAGTGGAACGTAACTAGATAGTTCAGTCCTCCAGTTTGTTATTGAGTGTGAATATGAGGCGTTTCCAATTGATGGCTACCTAGTGGAACGTAACTAGATAGTTCAGTCCTCCAGTTTGTTATTGAGTGTGAATATGAGGCGTTTCCAATTGATGGCTACCTAGTGGAACGTAACTAGATAGTTCAGTCCTCCAGTTTGTTATTGAGTGTGAATATGAGGCGTTTCCAATTGATGGCTACCTAGTGGAACGTAACTAGATAGTTCAGTCCTCCAGTTTGTTATTGAGTGTGAATATGAGGCGTTTCCAATTGATGGCTACCTAGTGGAACGTAACTAGATAGTTCAGTCCTCCAGTTTGTTATTGAGTGTGAATATGAGGCGTTTCCAATTGATGGCTACCTAGTGGAACGTAACTAGATAGTTCAGTCCTCCAGTTTGTTATTGAGTGTGAATATGAGGCGTTTCCAATTGATGGCTACCTAGTGGAACGTAACTAGATAGTTCAGTCCTCCAGTTTGTTATTGAGTGTGAATATGAGGCGTTTCCAATTGATGGCTACCTAGTGGAACGTAACTAGATAGTTCAGTCCTCCAGTTTGTTATTGAGTGTGAATATGAGGCGTTTCCAATTGATGGCTACCTAGTGGAACGTAACTAGATAGTTCAGTCCTCCAGTTTGTTATTGAGTGTGAATATGAGGCGTTTCCAATTGATGGCTACCTAGTGGAACGTAACTAGATAGTTCAGTCCTCCAGTTTGTTATTGAGTGTGAATATGAGGCGTTTCCAATTGATGGCTACCTAGTGGAACGTAACTAGATAGTTCAGTCCTCCAGTTTGTTATTGAGTGTGAATATGAGGCGTTTCCAATTGATGGCTACCTAGTGGAACGTAACTAGATAGTTCAGTCCTCCAGTTTGTTATTGAGTGTGAATATGAGGCGTTTCCAATTGATGGCTACCTAGTGGAACGTAACTAGATAGTTCAGTCCTCCAGTTTGTTATTGAGTGTGAATATGAGGCGTTTCCAATTGATGGCTACCTAGTGGAACGTAACTAGATAGTTCAGTCCTCCAGTTTGTTATTGAGTGTGAATATGAGGCGTTTCCAATTGATGGCTACCTAGTGGAACGTAACTAGATAGTTCAGTCCTCCAGTTTGTTATTGAGTGTGAATATGAGGCGTTTCCAATTGATGGCTACCTAGTGGAACGTAACTAGATAGTTCAGTCCTCCAGTTTGTTATTGAGTGTGAATATGAGGCGTTTCCAATTGATGGCTATACAATTTTTTGCAGCAATTAGACCAATATTAACATTTCCCAACAGACAAAATCGTGGAGATGGATAAATAAAATAAATTCCTTTCCACAATGAAATAATAGCACATACAGTACCAGTCAAAAGTTAGGACACACGGGTTTTCACACCAGACAAGGGTTTTTCTTTAATTTTACTATTTTCTACATTGTTGAATAACAGTGAAGAAATCAAAACAATGATATAACACATATGGAATTATGTAGTAACCATTTTATTTGAGATCCTTCAAAGTAGCCACCCTTGATGACAGCTTTGCACACTCTTGGCATTCTCTCAACCAGCTTCACCTGGAATGCTTTAACAACATTCTTGAAGGAGTTCTCACATATGCTGAGCACTTGTTGGCTGCTTTTCCTTCCCTCTGCGGTCCATCTCATCCCAAACCATCTCAATTGGGTTGAGGTCGGGTGATTGTGGAGGCCAGGTCATCTGATGCAGCACTCCATCACTCTCCTTCTTGGTAAAATAGCCCTTACCCAGACTGGAGGTGTGTTGGGTCGTTGTCCTTTTGAAAAACAAATGATAATCCCACCAAGCGCAAACCAGATTGACTGGCCGATTGTTGCAGATTGTTGTGGTAGCCCTGCTGGTTAAGTGTGCCTTGAATTCTAAATAAATCACTGACAGTGTCACCAGCAAAGCACCCCCACACCATCACACCACCTTCTACATGCTTCATGGTTGGAACTACACATGTAGTTTGATCATCCGTTTACCTACTCTGCGCCTCACAAAGACAAGGCGGTTGGAACCAAAAATCTCAAATTTGGACTCATTAGACCAAAGGACAGATTTCCACCGGTCTAATGTCCATTGCTTGTGTTTTCTTGGCACAACCCAGTCTCTTTTTAAAAAATTATTATTGGTGTCCTTCAGTAGTGGTTTCTTTGCAGAAATTTGACCATGAAGGCCTGATTCACGTCTTCTTTGAACAGTTGATGTTGAGATGTGTCTGTTACTTGAACTCTGTGAAGCATTTATTTGGGCTGCAGTTTCTGAGGCTGGTAAATCTAATGAACTTATCCTCTGCAGCAGAGGTAACTATGGGTCTGACTTTACTGTGGAGATCCTCATGAGAGCCAGTTTCATCATAGTGCTTGATGGTTTTTGTGACTGCACTTGAAGAAACGGTCAAAGTTCTTGAAATGTTCCGCATTGACTGACCTTCATATCTTAAAGTGATGATGGACTGTCGTTTCTCTTTGCTTATTTGAGCTGTTCTTGCCATAATATGGACTCGGTCTTTTACCAAATAGGACTATCTTCTGTATACCACCGCTACCGTGTCACAACACAACTGATTGGCTCAAACGCATTAAGAAGGACAGGAAATGCATTCCAGGTGACTACCTCATGAAGCTGGTTGAGGGAATACCAAACATGTGCAAAGCTGTCATCAAGGCAAAGGGTGGCTACTTGTTTAACACTTTTTTGGTTACTACATGATTCAATGTGTGTTATTTCATAGTTTTGATGTCTTCACTATTATTCTACAATGTAGAAAATGGTACAAATATTTAGTAAAAAAAAACTTGAATGAGTAGGAGTATACAAACTTTTGACTAGTACTGTACATTAGTGGAGGCTCCTCAGAGGAGAAAGGGGAGGATCATCCTCCTCAATGAATTTTGTAAAAATAAAAATTGTGAAACCTAAAAAATGTGACCTTTTTAGATAAAAATATACTAAATATATAGTTGATTAAAACACACTATTTTGCAATGGTCTACAGTAGCCTCAGCAGCACTCTGTAAGGTAGCACCATGGTGTAGCCAGAGGACAGCTAGCTTCTGTCCTCCTCTGGGTATGTTGACTTCAGTACAAAACCTAAGAGGCTCACGGTTCTCACCCCCTTCCATGGCTTAAGGGCAACAAAGTCAAGGTATTGGGGTGGCCATCACAAAGCCCTGACCTCAAACCTATAGACAATTTGTGGGCAGAACTGAAAACCGTGTGGGTGCGAGCAAGGAGGCCTACAAACCTGACTCAGTTACACCAGCTCTGTTGGAGGAATGGGCCAAAATTCACCCAACTTATTGTAGAAGCTTGTGGAAGGCTTCCCTGAACATTTGACCCAAGTTAAACAATTTGAAGGCAATGCTACCAAATACTAATTGAGTGTATGTAAACTTCTGACCCACTGGGAATGTGATGAAAGAAATAAAAGCTGAAATAAATAATTATCTCTACTATTATTCTGACATTTCACATTCTTCAAATACAGTGGTGATCCTAACTGACCTAAGACAGGGATTTTTACTAGGATTAAATGTCAAGAATTGTGAAAAACTGAGTTTAAATGTAGTTGGCTAAGGTGTATGTAAACTTCCGACTTCAACTGTATGTATATATATATTTTAACAGGGAAGACATATTGAGACTTAGGTCTATATTTCAAATGTGCCCTTAATACAACATATACAGTATATACACATTAAATTAAAAAGTTATGGGAAGCACAAATAAAACATCACAAATCACCCAGAAAAACTGTTACATTCCTCCACAAATAAGTCCTCAATCAATACTGTAAATTGCCCAAAAGGCACCAGAACATCAAGATGAAATGTATTTAGAACTTTGTACCAACAATGCGATTAATTAAACCTACAAGCAGATTTACTTAGCTTGGTGGAGACCCTAGGAACTTCAAGAGTTAACCAATCCTGTGAAAGGGTTAGGCAACTCAGGTGTCGATACTTCAACAGCAAAGTTAGATAAGACGGAGGTTTATGAAGTAGTAGGGTCTTGTAAGCAAAAATACAGTAATGTCGAGACCTTTTGATACAGGATGCAGTGGTGAGTATCAAAACTGTCACCTGTAACAAAACGAAGATCACTACGTTAAATGGCATCCAAAGGTTTAATAGTAGTAGCACTACTCACAATAATATCACCATAATCAAGAACAGATAAAAAGATTGACTGAATAATCTGCCTCCTATTGCTTAGGGAAAGGCATGATCTGTTTCAGTAGAAAAAGCCTACTTTACATCTTAGCTTCTTAACCAGCTCATCTACATGTTTTTTAAAGGTCAAATTCATATCAATCCAAATGCCTAAGTATTTATATGCGGTAACACGTGCAATTGGAGAACTGTCTAATGAATGAACATGTAATTAATCAGCAACATTCTTACGAGAGTTTAAAAACAACATGTATTTCATATTGGCCTGATTAAGCAAATCAGCAAGGGATTCCTGCATACAGTAGCTATAAAATCTAACTGTAGATTTGACACAGCCAGATCAACAGATGGCGCAATAGCATATGTATCATCCGCGTATAGATGAACTTGATTGACCAATGGTGTTTTTTTAAATAGTGAAGAGAGCAGGTCCCAAAATCCACCCCATGTGGTACACCTTTATGTACTTGGAGAAATTCAGGCTTAACTCCATCAATCTTGATGGCCAGAGTTCTGTCAATAAGATAATCATGAAACAATCATGAAACAATGTCAGAGCTCAGGCCTATCGAGGACAACTTATTCAATAAAGTATCCTGATCAACAGTATCAAAAGCTTTTGACAGATCCAGAAACAAAGCAACACATTTCATTTTAGTGTCTAAAGCATTGACAAGATCATTAACAACTATAGTGGTTTCTGTAATAAGGCCTAAACCATGATTGGTTTACATAAAACAAGCTAAATTGTACATTTACCAAGGATTCAAGAATCTTAGCTAGACAAGGAAGCCACAAGCTGATTTCCATACTTTTGGAATATTTCCTGATAACAATGTTAAATAAAAAATATGGGTTATTGAGCAAACAATGATGGGTGCTGCACACTTAAACAGACCAGGATCCAATTGGTCGGCCCCTGTGGATTTCTTGTTGTCTATTGCTAGCAAAGCATCCAGGACTTATTTTTCTGTAAATAGCCTAAAAGAAAAGCTTTTGACTATAATTTCTCTGATCATTCAGCCAGTTTCCCCTATCAGCTTCCAGCGCAATATCATTGTGAATAGGCTTAGAAGTTTTTTCAAAGAGATAGCACGCTGAAGTAAAATGGTAATTAAATGCATCAATGATGACATTTCTTTTTTTGTAATGAGACCAGTGTCTAAATGATTTTGTGGTGGCCCAAAGGAGTAAGTAGAACCCTTCAGGGATTTGACAGTAGTCCAGAATTTAGCCATGTTCCCATTGCAATCCAAAGAGCGGTTACATAATAATCAGATTTGGCCTTTCTGATTAGTTTACACAATGATTCCTCAGTTGCTTAAAAGCTTGCCAGTCCAGGCCTAAGCCTCTGTTCTTGTTCTTGACCCAAGCATCATCTCTTTTATGAATGACTTCTGATAATTCCGGAGTGTACCAGGCATTCGATCTAGCTTTAACCCTTAATTTTTGGAAGGGAGCATGATTATCCACAATAGTGTGGAAGACATCTGCAAAAAGCTTCAAAGCTAAATCAGGTTCAGGGACAGCTGAAATACGAGCAAGGTCACTAAAATAAAGATAATGTAAAAAAAAAAATGTTCACTGATGTTTTTATAGTTCCTCTTTGTGATGACATGGGGCTAGGATTGTTGTTTTCTCACATCTCTAACACAAACAGCGGGTCAATGGTCACTAATGTCTTGGGCGAAGACACCCAGGCCTTTGGAGCCTATCGGCTGGGGAGCATTCGCAAATAATTGTCCAGATCATAGCAATCATCACGTTGTCCTGTTCACTTGTCAGTTTGCTTGAACAAATACATCATGGCTATAGCCTACCAATGAATTGGTTGTCATTTAAGCTGCATAGCCAATAGTCATTAAAGTGTTATTCATTTAGACAGATCTCCTGAGTGGTGCTATGATTGTATTTTCAAAAAGAGTGTTTCAGTAGCCTAAGTATTCCAGTGCCCCATCTGTCGTACATTGTCTGTTGAGAGGCTGTCCTGTAGTCTATACAGTTCATTCATTGCCATTTCCACTGTTGTCCTTGTCCAGGAATCAGGTGTCTTATTTTGCTGATTTTAGTGGGATGTCTCTTTCCTTCCATTTGACCTGCAGTTGTGTGGGGTATACCACAGAAAACGGGATTTGTTTTTCCAATAGCTTTTTTATTTAATTCAATGTGCATTGAAATAAAACCAATTTACAATGTTTTACTAAGTTATCAATATCCTGCTGAAGTCTGAACTCGATCTTACTTTATCTTATCTAACTCCTGTGTATTTGGAGTTAAAGGTAACGTGATATTTTTTTGGCCCACATTAATTTACTCAGACGACGAACCTCTGCCAGAGGCATATACTCTTCATATTTCTTTTATCTGGAAATTATATTAGGCTCAAAATGGGATCCTTGTCAGATCCTATCAGACCTGTTTTCTTGTCTATTACTGATGACCTCAAATACTCCCAATCAAACAAAACTGAATGTGCTCGCCATTCATTGGCACAACAAAAGACCCATTGAGAAAAGATTCACAGTTTATACAACCTTGATGTTTTCCTGTTGGTAAACAGAGGTTTCTTTTCAATGGTCCAATCGCCATGACAGCTTGAGGAATCTAGTTCTGATCTTCAGTTAACCCTCTGGGTTGTCTGAAAATTCAACGGTTAACTCTCTATGGCTCATGCTATTGCTCTATCTTGTGTTAACTTTATGTCATCTCTTTCACTAAACCATTACATTGGGCATTGAAGGTGTTGACCAATGTTGACCAAATCAATCTCTCTCTGGAGGGATTCATGTGCTTTTTGAATGCCTAATAATTTAGTGTTTACCCAGACAAGAAAATAACCAATGTTAGACTGGTTTGATTGTTGGGTCTGGCCTGGGTGTTGGGAAATGGAGGGTTAAGGCAAGGTCTTTTCTCTTTTCCTATTTTCTCTATCGCTATCTCTCTTCCTGTTTCTCTTTCTCATCATATTGCTCTTTATACTTCCTTCCCATTTTCTCTCGCTCTCTTCCCTTTCCCTCTTTGTCTCTCTCCCCTCTCTCTAGCTATATTGTCCATTGTGGGGAACCTGCTGGTGCTCATCATGGCATTTAAGCACTCATCTCACATGAAGCCCCCGGAGCTGCTGAGTGTCAACCTGGCAGTGACCGACCTGGGAGCTGCTGTCGCCATGTACCCTCTGGCTGTGGCCTCGGCCTGGAACCACCACTGGCTGGGAGGAGACACCACATGCATCTACTACGGCCTGGTAGGCTTCTTCTTTGGCACGGCCAGCATAATGACCATGACCGTGATGGCTGTGGTGCGTTTCGTCGTCTCCCTCAGCCTCCAGTCTCCCAGTGAGTATATAGAGCATGTGGAGTAGGAGTACCACAGGGAATGATGTTAGGACCATTGGAATTTGTGTATGTTTGAGTCAGTTTGTGTATAGGCTGTGTGAGTGAGTGAGTGAGTGAGTGAGTGAGTGAGTGAGTGAGTGAGTGAGTGAGTGAGCGAGTGAGTGAGTGAGTGAGTGAGTGAGTGAGTGAGTGAGTGAGTGAGTGAGTGAGTGAGTGAGTGAGTGATACCACCACTTGTCATCATAGGAACATTTTGGAAAGTAATTGTGAATGTTTGGAATAAAAAACACACAAACAAGGAAACATTTACAAAAGTGGTGTGTGGTTAGAGGCCCCAACTGATTTCTCAATGCCCACCAAGCATTTAAACCTGAAATATACCTCTTGTTTTTGAAGAATACAACCCAGAAATAGCAACAGATAAACTATATGAAGCTGCTCAAATTATATTCTCACTCTCACAGTACAGAGATCAGGGAAAATGTCTAAAATTCGGACCTTGAGGTCAGAAGTGTAATATATACTACTTAGCAGATGCTTTTATCCAGAGCAACTTACAGTACAGTGAGTGCTTACATGTTTGGTGTGCGTATGTAAGCCCTCCAGGACATGAGCTCATGGCCTTTCTGTTGCTAGTGTTCTTACCAGCTGAGCCACACAGGAAGTACTGCTCTCCCCCTAAACCTCTTAGTGACCCACTGTCTGTGTGTGTTTCCCTAGAGGAGAAGATCAGCCGGAGGAACGTGAAGCTCCTGTGTTTGTGGACGTGGCTCTATGCCCTGCTGTGGGCCTGCTTCCCTCTCCTGGGCTGGGGCCGGTACGGTCCAGAGCCCTTTGGCCTTTCCTGCACCCTGGCCTGGGGAGAGATGAAGGAACAAGGCTTCTCCTTCGTCATCTCCGTCTTCTCCTTCAACTTGCTGGGGCCCTCCTTCATCATCCTCTGTTGCTACTTTGGCATTGCCTTGAAGCTATACATTACCTACAAGTCCCTCGACAACAGCAAAAATATCCCAAACATCATCAAGATGCACCGCCGCCTTCTCATAGTGAGTGACTTGCTGACTTGGAGTTGAATTCCTATAGAGTTGTTTTTGTCACACCATCTTAATTTAAATTTATTTTTTAAAGGACTAGAATATGGACATTATACAGGCCTATTTACACATACTTTTAACTTATTCTGTTATATATACTGACCAAAATATAAACGCAACATGCAACAGTTACAGTTCATATCAGGAAATCAGTCCATTTAAATACATAAATGATTCTCTAATCTATGGATTTCAGATGACTGGGAATGCAGATATGTGTCTGTTGGTCACCGATATCTTTAAAAAGATCAGAAAACTAGTCAGTATCTGGTATGACCACCATTTGCCTCATGCAGTGGGACACATCTCCTTTGCATAGAGTTGATCAGGCTGTTGATTGTGGCCTGTGGAATGTTATTCCACTCCTCTTCAATGGCTGTGCGAAGTTGCTGGATATTGGCGAGAACAGGAACACGATGTCGTACACGTCAATCCAGAGCAACATGGGTGACATGTCTGGTGAGTATGCAGGCCATGGAAGAACTGGGACATTTTCAGCTTCCAGGAATTGTCTACAGATCCTTGCAACATGGGTCTGTGCATTATTATGCTGAAACATGAGGTGATGGCAGCGGATGAATGGCACGACAATGGGCCTCAGGATCTCATCACGGTATCTCTGTGCATTGAAATTGCCATCGATAAAATGCAATTGTGTTCATTGTCCTTAACGTATGCCTGCCTGCCCATAAGATAACCCCACCGCCACCATGGGCACTCTGTTCACAACATCGGCATCAGCAAACCGCTTGCCCACACAACGCCATATACTTGGTCTGCGGTTGTGAGGCCGGTTGGACATACTGCCAAATTCTCTAAAACGACGTTGGAGGCAGCTTATGGTTTAGAAATGAACATTCAATTCACTGGCAACAGCTCTGGTGGACATTCCTGCAGTCAGCATGCCAATTGCACGCTCCCTCAAAACTTGAGACATATATGGCATTGTGAATGTGACAAAACTACACATTTTAAAGTGGCCTTTTATTGTCCCCAGTATAAGGTGCACCTGTGTATGATCATGCTATTTAATCAGATTATTGATATGCCACACCTGTCCGATAGATGGATTATCTTGGCAAAGAAAAAAATGCTCACTAACAGGAACGTAAACAAATTTGTGCACAAAATTTGAGAGAAATACATATTTTATTTCAGCTCATGAAACATGGGACCAACACTTTACATGTTGCATTTATATTTTTGTTCAGTGTATATAATTATAACGTTTTTCATGAGTTGAATGAATGAAACTGCATCTTTCAGTATGGGCTCTATTTTAGGCTGGGGTTAAGCTGGCGCAATTGTCAAACGCACACTCGTTTAAATGTTGACCTGTTAAAGCCGGCGCTGTTCTATTTAAATAAAAACACTTCATACCTTTTTGTAGTTAATAAATCTAATTTGAAACATAATAACTATAGTATCCTTAACTAGCATTGAAAAACTGAACCCATTCTTCTCTAATTAAAAATCTTTCTCCCTAATTTCACGCTTGTAACGTCAGTATTTTTCAGCTGATTGGCAGGCAACCACTGGAAAAAGAATGAAGGCTTTGCACAGACGCCTTGTTGCGTTTTTTGTGCGACTGACAAAAAATGCCCGGAAACGTAAAAGAACGTTATTAACCAGCTCACATGCTTTTAAAATAACAGTTCTGTTCCGGAACAGTATAGATCACTTTCGTTCCCAGTTTTTGTTTCTGTTCCCTGAACCGGTTCCAACTTCTGGAGAAAACAGGATGGATTAACAACAGAAATAATCCAAAACATGCATATGCATGCAACAAGGCACTAAAGTAATACTGAAAAAAAGATAACAGCAATACAATACGCTTTTTGACCCAAATGCAAAGCCTTATGTTTTGGGCAAATCCAATACAACACATCACTAAGTAACTGCCTCCTTATTTTCAAGAATGGTGGTGGCTGGTATGGGTATGGTATATGGCTGGTATATGCTATGGGTATGCTTGACACACTGGGCAGTTTTTCAGGATGAAAAGAAAAAGGATAGAGCTAAGAACAGACTAAATCCCAGAGGAAAACCACAAGAGCTTCAACCAGAGGGGAATGCTCAGTTTAGGTACACCAAATTTGGCCAGACTGCTTTTTCAGTCAGAGCATCTGACTGGAACACTCTGCGTGGAACACTCTACACTCTCTCACAACCAGTGTGAGAGAGTGTAGTACCTTTGCTAGCTTCAAGGCAAACCTGAAAAAGTGGCTAAAGGCAAACCATTAATGTGAACATTAAGATATTCTGACTCTTAGGATGTCAGATACTGTAGGACTAAGGGGACGTAATATTGATGGAATATTGTATAGATGTAATAATATCATTATATTGTCTATTGTTGTATATTTCATTTTTTTTAAATAAAGTATATACAGTACTAGTCAAAAGTTTGGACACACCTACTCATTCAAGGGTTTTTCTTTATTTTTTACTACATTGTAGAATAATAGACATCAAAACTATGAAATAACACATATGGAATCATGTAGTAACCAAAAAAGTGTTAAACAAATCAAAATATATTTTATATATGAGATTGTTCAAAGTAGCCACTCTTTGCCTTGATGACAGCTTTGCACACTCTTGGCATTCCCTCAACCAGCTAAAAATAAAGAAAAACCCTTGAAAGAGTAGGGGTGTCCTACATTTTTGACTGGTACTGTATATAGAGAGATATATATATAGGGAGACATCGTGCCAAAAAGGGGTTACATGTAAAAACACTTCAGAACAAACTTCCTTTTGAATAAACGTATTGTATAAATTATTCTGCCTCCAGCTCCACTGCTCAGACATTGAGAAATGTGTGATATTTTCTTCCAAAAGGAGAGGAACAAACAGCCTCTAAATAATTTGTTATTTTATACATTTGCAGATTTCCAAGTTTTTTTTATTTGGCATTTTTTTATGATTATACAGATAATACAGACATAACAGGTAGAGCGCAAAACACACACTGATCCCCTACCAAATCAAACCAACCCCCCCCCATGCTCCAACAGAGCCCCACCCCAATACCAGACTTAAAACAGGCATGATATAGAATGAGTAAAATAATCAAATAGTACAAAATAAATTAAAGTATATTATAAAACAAAAAGTTAAAAATAGTAAAAATAGTTATACAAATCCTAATTTGGGTTGGTTTATGGAGTTGTGAAATTAGCTGGGTCCATGTCTTCTACAAAGGATAGGAAAGGTTGCCAGATATTATAAAATGTAATTGCAGATCCCCTAATGGAGTAGCGTATTTTCTCTAGCTTGAGATGTTGCATAACTTCCTTTATCTAATGGTTAAAAGTAGGAAGAAACTGATCCTTCCACTTAGTTAGTAGAAGACATCTAGCTAGAAGAGTAGTACATGCCAGCATGTTGCCATAGAACTGTTTAGAGGGGCCTCCTGTCGTGCCACTCCATAGAACTGTTTAGAGGGGCCTCCTGTTGTGCCACTCCATAGAACTGTGTTAGCAAATCCAAGTTTATCATTTTAAAAGGCTAATTGATCATTAGAAAACCCTTTTGCAATTATGTTATCACAGCTGAAAACTGGCCTTCTTTAGACTAGTTGAGTATCTGGAGCATCAGCATTTGTGGGTTCGATTACAGGCTCAAAATGGCCAGAAACAAAGACCTTTCTTCTGAAACTCGTCAGTCTATTCTTGTTCTAAGAAATGAAGCATATTCCATGTGAGAAATTGCCAAGAAACTAAAGATCTCGTACAACGTTCAGTGAGGAGATCCCTTTTCCAGCCCAGATATGAAATGCCCGGTCTAATAATGATGGAGAGAATGTATGGTTCTTAAATAACGGGGCAGAAGTTGAAAATTCACTGAGACCAAACGATCGCCTGAACTATTTCAATTTTTTTAGAGAATGTTTCACAATAGGGTTCTTAATGTATTTGGAAATGAACTGTCTCAGCTAGTTTAGAACAGAGTAAGGCAGCTAAGGAGGTGGGTCCACAGGATGACATCTCCAAGGTCATCCATTTCGGGCCTGTAATAGTAATAATATTGAAAAAGTTTGAAAGTGCTAGACCACCCTGTTGGTGAGATCTCTGCAATACGCTCTTACGTATCCAAGGGTTTCTCTTGTTCCAGATAAAAGCAGATATCAGTTTATCTATGGAGATTAAAAAATATATTTTGTCAGAAAGATAGGAATACATTGAAATAAGTATAAAAACATAGGTAATACATTCATTTTAACAGTGTTATTTCTTATGCCCAAAGAAAGAGAAAGTAAATCCCACCGTTCAAGATCCTGTTTCAGGGACAGTGTTCAAATCAGATTTTAACTGAAGATATGGATTCAACAACAATGTTTCAACTGCATGGTCTTCAAAGTATATTCAGCTGGTTTGCTTTCTGCCCTCTGTTTCAGATAGTTTTCTCTGCCTGCCCATTTTCACAGTGTTTCTTCTATCTTGCAGATAGCAGTCCTGATCAGCCTGGGCTTCATCTTATCATGGGCTCCATACGGTTTGGTGAGCCTGGTGTCTGTCGTCAGGGGCAGTGAGTTCATCCGGCCAGAGGTGACCATGCTGCCCTGCCTGTTTGCTAAGTCCTCCACTCTTTACAACCCCCTGATCTACTATATCTTCAGCAAGACCTTTAAGCAGGAGGTGAAGCAGCTGTGTGGTAGATCCAACGCATGCCATGCTTCCAGAGCCAGGAACAACATCACGGACAACGCCATCTACCTGGTGTGTGACGGCAGCCGGACGGAGAATGAGGAGAAGGTGGTGGCCACGGTGGCTGGGAGGACCACTGAGGATAAGTTGTCCTCTGGGAAGAGCCGGAAGATGGAGACCAGGTTAAACTCATTCGACAGCCAATAGGAAGGCCTCGGAGAGGGAGGGGGGGAGGGAGGACATCATACAGTATATAATTTGAAATGAGCTAAGACCAATATCTATGATTTTATTGTTATATCAATTGCTGCTGGCATGAAAATAGTTTTACATAAAGACAAGTTATACTTTAATAAGTACAACTGTTGTGTGCAACAACTTGCAGGGTAATATCAAATCCTGTATTGATGGTTACATGAAAGAGGGCGTGTTTGCACTACTGTATCTTAACTTAATGGATGTGAGTGAAAAATGGCATCCAATGAGAGGATTTCTGGACTTGTTCCCAAGCCAATTGGCTGCCAGAGTGAAGAGGATTGACAATATGCTATAGCCAATAGGGAATCATAGACTGTATACGGTTTGAATGGACAGAGCGTACAGTAGGTGGGCTGTTTTCTTTAGACACAGCTGCCATTGATCAATGCAGAGGAAGGAAGTGACCGTATTCCCATGGAGGAGAGGATGGATGGAGACACTAAGCCTGGGGCCACCCTATCCCCTATGTAGAGCCATATGGGCCCTGGTCAAAAGTAGTGCCCTGCACTAAAGAGCACTGTTAGTGCTCAGGACTGATCCAATGAGGAGAGGAGAGGATGGAGAAATGGATGCTTCTAGTGCTCAGGACTGATCCCATGAGGAGAGGAGAGGATGGAGAAATGGATGCTTCTAGTGCTCAGGACTGATCCCATGAGGAGAGGAGAGGATGGAGAAATGGATGCTTGTAGTGCTCAGGACTGATCCCATGAGGAGAGGAGAGGATGGAGGAACGGATGCTTCTAGTGCTCAGGACTGATCCCATGAGGAGAAGAGAGGATGGAGAAACGGATGCTTCTAGTGCTCAGGACTGATCCCAGCCCAGCCTCAAAGGTCACACGCCAGCCACTAAGGAGGTTGAAATGTCATAGTTGAGGTCGGACGGAATCTGAATATGTGAAGGACGAATTGGGTGTCTGTTCATATTTCCTTTTAATTCTGTTTAATATCCCCAGGCTCCTCTGGGTGGGCAACCATGGATTGATGATGGGGATTTCATGCATCTAGTTGACCGGGCTATGCCATAGACTGTACACTAATCTCATAGGTGATGCATCTGGGTTCCTACTAGAGGTCGACCGATTAATCGGAATGGCCGATTAATTAGGGTTGATTTCAAGTTTTCACAACAATTGGAAATCTGTATTTTTGGACACTGATTTGGCCGATTAAAAAAATATTTTTTTTACACCTTTATTTAATCTTTATTTAACTAGGCAAGTCAGTTAAGAACACATTCTTATTTTTAATGACGGCCTAGGAATGGTGGGTTAACTGCCTTGTTCAGGGGCAGAACGACAGATTTTTACCTTGTCAGCTCGGGGGATTCAATCTTACAACCTTACAGTTAACTAGTCCAACGCTCTAACCACCTGCCTCTCATTGCACTCCACGAGGAGACTGCCTGTTACGTGAATGCAGTAAGCCAAGGTAAGTTGCTAGCTAGCATTAAACTTATCTTATAAAAAACAATCAATCAATCAATCATAATCACTAGTTAACTACACATGGTTGATGATATTACTAGTTTATCTAGCGTGTCCTGCGTTGCATGTAATCGATGTGGTGCGTATCGTTGCTCCATGTGTACTTAACCATAAACATCAACGCCTTTCTTAAAATCAATACACAGAAGTATATATTTTTAAACCTGCATATTTAGCTAAAATAAATCCAGGTTAGCAGGCAACATTAACCAGGTGAAATTGTGTCACTTCTCTTGCGTTCATTGCACGCAAAGTCAGTGTATATGCAACAGTTTGGGCCGCCTAATTTGCCAGAATTTTACGTAATTATGACATAACATTGAAGGTTGTGCAATGTAACAGAAATATTTAGACTTATGGATGCCACCCGTTAGATAAAATACGTAACAGTTCCGTATTTCACTGAAAGAATAAACGTTTTGTTTTCGAGATGGTAGTTTCCGGATTCGACCATATTAATGACCTAAGGCTCGTATTTTTGTGTGTTATCATGTTATGACTAAGTGATAGAGCAGTCTGACTGAGCGATGGTAGGCAGCAGCAGGCTCGTTAGCATTCATTCACACAGCACTTTCGTGCGCTTGCCAGCAGCTGTTTATGACTTCAAGCCTATCCTCTCCCGAGATTAGGCTGGTATAACCGATGTGACATGGCTAGCTAGTTAGCAGGGTGCGCGCTAATAGTGTTTCAAACGTCACTCGCTCTGAGACTTGGAGTAGTTGTTCCCCTTGCTCTGCAAGGGTAACGCTGCTTCCGGGGTGGCTGCTGTTCCTGGTTCGAGCCCAGGTAGGAGCGAGGAGAGGGACGGAAGCTATACTGTTACACTGGCAATACTAAAGTGCCTATAAGAACATCCAATAGTCAAAGGTTAATGAAATACAAATGGTATAGAGAGAAATAGTCCTATAATTCCTATAATAACTACAACCTAAAACTTCTTACCTGGGAATATTGAAGTCTTATGTTAAAAGGAACCACCAGCTTTCATATGTTCTCATGTTCTAAGTAAGGAACTTAAACGTTAGCTTTCTTACATGGCACATATTGCACTTTTACTTTCTTCTCCAACACTTTTTGTATTTACATTATTTAAACCAAATTGAACATGTTTCATTATTTTATTTGAGGCTAAATTGATTTTATTGATGTATTATATTAAGTTAAAATAAGTGTTCTTTCAGTATTGTTGTAAGTGTCATTATTACAAATACATTTAAAAAATCGTCCGATTAATCGGTATTGGCTTTTTTTTTTTGTCCTCCAGTAATCGGTACCGGTATCGGCGTTGAAAAATCATAATTGGTCAACCTCTAGTTCCTACAAATATATACGTAGTTTAGGAGCTCCATGAAGATGAGGTATACAGTACATATCCTATTTCCCTAGTATTGTGGGGGGGGGGGGGGGGGGGGGGGGGGGGGAATTACCCTATATGACCCCAAATAATGTTGTCATGCTTGTCATGCAACCATGGTATGTATAGTTTGGAACTTTATTGTGAATACAGTCCTGTGGTATTGAGCAGTTCTGGTTTTTGGAATGTAGTTATTATGTAAGCGTCTTCATGGATTATTCATTTCTGCTATAACTGGTTTGTCAATGTCCTCACCCCAGTGTTGTCTTAAGTGTTGCATACTAAATAACTTCCCTCTTTGTACTCTTTTTAAATGTCTGAAAAATACAATTACATTATTGTCAGGGAACCAAAAGTTTAAATGTATAGGCCTGTCACAATCATTTGATCATATCTCTAAACCTTCACGGAAGAAATACAAGTTAATATATATATATATACAGTAGATAGATGAAAAAATATTAGAACACGTTGTTCCTCAATGTTACAAAAGACCACTTTACACCGATTCAGTTGTCAGACTGAGTGCAGTTGTCTGCTTTTAAAGGGCAGGGGACAGTATAATTTGATGGGTGCTTACAGTGGGGCAAAAAACTATTTAGTCAACCACCAATTGTGCAAGTTCTCCCACTTAAAAAGATGAGAGAGGCCTGTAATTTTCATCATAGGTACACTTCAACTATGACAGACAAAATGAGAAAAAAAATCAGAAAATCACATTGTAGGATTTTTTATGAATTTATTTGCAAATTATGGTGTCAAATAAGTATTTGGTCAACAACAAAAGTTTCTCAATACTTTGTTATATACCCTTTGTTGGCAATGACAGAGGTCAAACGTTTTCTGTAAGTCTTCCCAAGGTTTTCACACACTGTTGCTGGTATTTTGGCCCATTCCTCCATGCAGATCTCCTCTAGAGCAGTGATGTTTTGGAGCTGTTGCTGGGCAACACGGACTTTCAACTCCCTCCAAAGATTTTCTTTGAGGTTGAGATCTGGAGACTGGCTAGGCCACTCCAGGACCTTGAAATGCTTCTTACGAAGCCACTCCTTCGTTGCCCGGGCGGTGTGTTTGGGATCATTGTCATGCTGAAAGACCCAGCCACGTTTCATCTTCAATGCCCTTGCTGATGGTAGGCTTTGTTACTTTCTCTGCAGGTCATTCACTAGGTCCCCCCGTGTGGTTCTGGGATTTTTGCTCACCGTTCTTGTGATCATTTTGACCCCACGGGGTGAGATCTTGAGTGGAGCCCCAGATCGAGGGAGATTATCAGTGGTCTTGTTTGTCTTCCATTTCCTAATAATTGCTCCCACAGTTGATTTCTTCAAACCAAGCTGCTTACCTATTGCAGATTCAGTCTTCCCAGCCTGGTGCAGGTCTACAATTTTGTTCCTGGTGTCCTTGGACAGCTCTTTGGTCTTGGACATAGTGGAGTTTGGAGTGTGACTGTTTGAGGTTGTGGACAGGTGTCTTTTATACTGATAACAAGTTCAAACAGGTGCCATTAATACAGGTAACGAGTGGAGGACAGAGGAGCCTCTTAAAGAAGAAGTTACAGGTCTGTGAGAGCCAGAAATCTTGCTTGTTTGTAGGTGACCAAATACTTATTTTCCACCATAATTTGCAAATAAATTCATAAAAAATCCTACAATGTGATTGTTTTTGTCTGTCATAGTTGAAGTGTACCTATGATGAAAATGACAGGCCTCTCTCATCTTTTTAAGTGGGAGAACTTGCACAATTGGTGGCTGACTAAATACTTTTTTGCCCCACTGTATATTTGTGCTATTTCACACATGTACGATTGTTTATTAACATGCACGTTTGAATTGGAAATGTGAGACACCCTCAGGGAGTGGGGTCAATAATTTTAGAGGGGCTCCTGAGTGGTGCAGCGGTCTAAGGCACTGCATCTCAGTGCAAGAGGTGTCACTACAGTTCCTGATTCGAATCCAGGCTGTATCACATACAGCTGTGATTGGGAGTCCCATAGGACGGAATACAATTGGCCCAGCATCATCCGGGGTAGGCTGTCATTTTGTTCTTAACTGACTTGCCTAGTTAAATAAAAAATACATATTTTTAAATGCCATTATGAACAGCGACCCTGGAGCAATTAGGGTTAAGTGCCTTGCTCAAGGGCACATCAACAGATTGTTCACCTTGTCAGGTCAGGGATTTGAGCTAGTGACCTTTTGGTTACTGGTTCAACACTCTAACCGCTAGGCTACCTGCCACCCCAGTGTTTTGCAGGTGGGGAGAGAACTAGAGAGGGTTGAGGAGGAGGCTTGAAGCGCTGGGCATCTTGTTATGACATGCATTATCTGAATTCGGTCCACAGAATTATACCTATGAAGGAACTTTGAATGTCTTTTGAGCTAGCTAGCTAACAAGCTTGTCTGTGCAGAGCGGCACAAGATTTAAAAACTCATTTTTACCTTTCTGTAGTTAATAAATCCAACATGAAACGTGGTAACTATGCCTATAGTATCCTTAATTAACATTGAAAAAGTGAATACATTTTTCTCTAGCTAATTAAAAATCTCTCCTCCTATCTTCTGAATCAAGATTGTAACTTCAGTACAGTAGCCTATGCTTCGGAGGGGGGAGGGGCAGGTAGCCTAAACACGCACACACATTGGCAAAGATTTTCAGCTTGCAGGCAGACACTGAAGTAAGTTTCTGAGTGACAGAGTGAGGGCTTTGCATAGATGCTTTGTTCGTTTTTTTGTGGGACTAGAAAATAAAATACCATTATTAACCAGTTCCCATGCTTAAAAAAAAAAAAATCTGTTTCGGTTCCTTGAAAAATGTTGTTATTTTCCAGGACCAACCCCTGATAAAATCCCTGTTATACAGTTATATAATTACTGTTTCTGAAAGCCCATAAAAACTGTTTCAGATGTGGACATTTTAATCACCTACAGTAGCATCACTAAGTCATGTTTTGAATTGATAAAGGACACAATTCACATCCCCAAAACCATCTTTGAGTTTTGCAACTCAAGTAAAGATCACTTTGACACATATGAAGTACACATATAAACAACAGGTGTATATATCAGTGACGAAAAATGAAGAACTTTGGTTGAAGTGACTCCAGCACACTGTGTACTTGCAAACCAACATTTATTGACTAAGGGCTGTATTCAATCCATAATGCTGAAGATCAGCATTGTAGCATGGTTGAAATGTAAAGGTAATTTTCAACTGAGCTGATGCAGCGTTTACCGTGAATGCAGTTTCCGCCAATGTGGAAACAGCCTTAGAGAGCTGTTTATTCTCTATGTTGGTTGGGGCGTGACAGTGACTAGGGTGGGTTATCTAGGTGATTAATTATCTATGTTGGCCTGGTATGGTTCCCAATCAGAGGCAGCTGTTTATCGTTGTCTCTGATTGGGGATCATATTTAGGCAGCCATTTCCCCATTGTGCTTTGTGGGATCTTGTCTAGGTATAGTTGCCTGCGAGCACTACTTTGAGCTTCACGTTATTGTCTTTGTTCTTTGAGTTTCTCTTCCAAATTTAAGGATGGAAACATACCACGCTGCATCTTGGTCCACTCCTTATAACGATCGTGACAATCACACTGTAATGTCGAACTTCAGCGCTACGGATTGAATCCATTCCTAATAGCTGATTATGAAAAAGAAATACCTAATTAATACATTTGTATTATTTATTATTGATGTTTGCAGAAGTACCCCCTACCATTATATTTCTGGCTAGGTCCCATCTCAGTCAAACTATAGAAGAAAAGCTCATTCTAATTGTATTGTAGAATAATGGTAGATTGTTGCCTTGGCCCGCAACAATGTTTACAGATGACTCGTTGCGCAAGCTTCCGTAACAGAGGTTTCCCATCAACAATAATTTCGATTAATCAAGTTGAATGTGTCTTTTGCTATCAAATAAGTATTTAAAACACATTTTCATCCAGGGTCTCCCATTTTCCACCTGTAGAAATGGGAGATTACATAGTACATAGTGGTCTAGACAATGGCAGCACAGAGGCGGAAAATGGGAGATGTGTTTCAAAGAACACATTCAACCTGACAAATTGTAAGTATTGTTGCTAGAGATATTGGATGGGCCTCTGTTGCAGGTAAACTTTATTTTTGTGAAACAAAATAATTTAGGTTTGGTTGATAAAGGACGCCAAGCTACAGAAGCCTCAACTACTAGCCATCTGTAAACAATGGGTTGTTGCAGGACAAAGCAAGCTTGATTCATAAAAGCATGGGAGACTTATTACAGTTATTCCATTTCCTTATAGCATTGCTATGGTTGACTCCCTTACAGCAAAGCCATAACAAAAACCTGTCTACCTGTTGTGTTCAATTGTGTGGAATGTAACGTTCTGTTTGACTGCAAACCACTTGTATCCCCTATAATGCCCACGTTTGATTTTTTTAAAACGATTGCTGACAAGAATCTAGACACAAGCAGTGTTTAAACTTTCAAACGCCAGACTACGTCCACATTTAAAGGTAGACTCAGAGAAAAACGGTGCAAAGAGCAGAACCGCAGATATTGAGATGAGCGTGGGTTCACTTCACACCGTTCACATCGTGGTAGCCACGTGACCAAAACAGCGGAGAAGTTAAACCTCAATCTTCAATGCTATTAGTTGACCCACTATGCTGTTTACTTTCTACATCATTTCGCTGAGTCTACCTTTACCTACAAAACATGGATACTATGCTTATAAGGGTTGCGGTGTACAGTAAATCATTGATGCTCCTACAGAGACAGACAATGATACAGCGAGGGGAGGACAGTCAATTTATTGATAAATTATTGGCTCAGTGTGGGCCCTACTGATTATATTTCCAATATTATCTAATGGACAAAGTTAATGGTTCATAACACCTCTAGCTGTTCAATGAAACTGATGATCATTGATGCTCTGAATATAATGGTTAGATAAGTATTTATTCAGACAGGCAGATTGGTTGATATTTGCATAATTGATGCAGAAGCAATTCAAACAGTCATTTATTTAAATCTGTTGTGTTTCTCTGATGTAGCTTTCTGTTCATTTTACTGCTCAAAGCAAATGATCAGAATTACATTTTTCATTACAGAAAAATACATTTGTGGAGTGATGATTATTCTTTCTGACCGAGGACATTCTTTGTCTCTAACATATATTTTCAATCAAATACATTCTGTTTCCATTTGAAAAATGTATAAAACATTTTAAAAATATATTGTAAACTACGCACACGCGCAAGGTTTCTTTAATTGATACAGCTACTTCTTCTCTTCTTTAAAAAAAAACCTGAAACTCATTTATTTTAGAACCTTTTTTCTGTCATGCTTACAAAGATTTTAAAAAGGGAGATCAGATTGAAGTTTCAGAAGGCACATTTGTCACTTGACGGAACCATTTTAACAATTGAAGGTTGTCTCTATAACTGTTGACACGGATGTATGTCTACCTCTCACTAGCCACAATCCTCTCTGGATGGCGTACGTCAGAGACCGGACTAAAATAGAGGGGGAAAAATATCGTAAAACGACAGTTGCAATATTTGATTGGGAGCATATGTGCTATTCTCCACGGCCGCCATGTGTCTGGCAAGCAAGACTACATTGGTGCCAACTGGAGAGGAATTATGGGAAGGTGCTAATTGGTGTGATTAATTTTGATTTTTAATTCGGTGAGAAGCTCATTAATTTAATCAAGAGGTGCCATTGACATGTTTCAGGAAGACAAAAACAGGAGCCAACATCACTGAGAAACAAATGCCTGGAGAGGCTCAATTAAATGGATATGGAATACTGTATAACTGAAAACTGCTCTTTAACTCTTTAAGAGAAACATTCACACAAAATCGAAAAGATGGGGAAAATGTTTCAGTCTTTGGAGAAGAAGTGACGTCATCCTCACACTCAACCATTATTACTGTCAAAGATTATGGCTATACTGACAAGATACATACATGTCTCTCTGCCCTAACAATGGGAGTCGTTGTCCACAAAGTAGCATGGCGGGCAGTCTAGTGTAGCTCCCACGTACCCTTTGTTTGGATTGGTGGATATATCTCACATAGAATATAAGCCATTAACTTTTATGTTGACCAAATTCCACACTTTCACATTGACCTCCATACAAAAACTCCTTGCATGTTGGTTGCAACAATGAAAAAACGCTACCTGCTGGAGGGAGACAGATTTTCTGCCGCTTTGGGCCTCTTTCTGCCTCTGTTACTGTCGCTGAGCATTTTAAGAAAAACCCTGTTACTTTTCTATCACGGCTAGTCAATAAAAAGTATCTTGAAGTGATTGAAAGCATCTTGTCTTGTCTTGCTGAAGACATTACCATCCATTATTTTGTGATCTGGATGTGTCCAAGCAATGACATGGTAAGGTTTCACATGGCTGTTGAGCTGGCTGACTGGGGAGAGTAGCAGTTATTATTCACACAGAGAAAGATGATTGCCACTCTCTCCAACAGCCATGCCCCAACTGTCACTTTCCTCTCACTGGCTATCCCCTCAGCCTTGCATACCACTTAAATGTGCTACGTTTCATCTCAATGTGAAATCTATAACGATGAACAACACTTTCTGTGGGAAAATGTGTTTATACGACACTGTTTATCTCAGGCTTATGAAGTGAGGGTGTGCTTAGGGTGACTGAAGTCATCTTACAAGGACAGACTAAAAGGGGGAAATTATACATAGCACTGTCACTGCTTTTATGGCAGATCAGCAATGTAGGCAATGTATGGCTTGAGACAGATTTTGTGACAGCAAATTCCTGAAGAAGAGAGAAAAATCCACAAGGAGAGGAATCCACGATAGACTATTAAGATGGAGCCGCAGTGTCATGAAGAGGAATACACTATAGACCATTGAGATGCAGCCATAATGTCATGGAGAGGAATCCACTGTAGACTATTGAGATGGAGCCGTAGTGTCTTGGAGATTGCAGCCATTTCTTTCAAATAAAAACAGTCACCTTCAGAGCAGCGAAATCCCCCCATCATGCGGCTTTCATGCTGTTCTCCTCTCAGGCCCTGCGTGGAGGAATACATAGCATGGAAATCATAATGAGAGGAAGCACCCTGGTCTTACACTGGGTAGTCATGCTGCTCTGACTAGAACAACAGGCATTATATACTGTAAGACCCCTTTTGCAACACTCACTCTATCTTACTCCTCACACAACCGTCACCCCTTAACCATTCTTCACAACTTACCCCCGCCCGTATCTCACCCCTTCTTCAATTAGGCCTCAAACACTCCTGACCCCTTCCTCCATTCAGCTGTAACCTATCTCACTCTCCTCCATCATGACTCTTTTACCCGGAAAGGCCAGATATATCATGTGAAGGCAGATCAATACCAAGTCAGCCTCTGAGAATGTGGCACCAAATGGCTGTTAATAGGAATTTCGACTGTTTAAAACATAAAGACATGTATGGCTGGTGCTGTGACTAAAACATATTTTATTTAATGAAAGCCCCATGACTCCCTCACCCATTTATCCACCACCCTCACCCAACATTTACTCCTCCTTCCCTCAACCATCACCCACTACTGTCCTTCTCAACCTTCCTAACCCTCCCATCCCCTCCTTCGCTCAGCTGTCAACTGAAGGCAATTTTGCAGTCTCACCATGAATTTCCTCACTTTCCTCTACCATCCTCCAGTCCCACCCTGTCAGCCAGCCAGCCAACTGGAAGAGACAGATTTATCATGTGAAGGCAGATCAATACCAAGACAGCACCTGAGAACGTGGCATCAAATGGGCTGGTATTAGGAATATTGACTGTTGTAAGCTTTCCTAAGCTTTTCATAAGACATGCTTCACTGGCCACGGCTTCATGAGGATTTACTTTACATTACTATCAGGGCTTTTGTCAACACCAAGCAGTCAATATAATTAAGAATTTGTTCTTAATGGACTCAGCTGGATAAACAAAGGTTAAATAATTGTATTTATTTTTTAAACACAGTTCTAATCCTGCATATTAATTACACTAGAGAGAAAGAAAGAAAAAGAGCGAGTGTGTGTATGAGACAGAGAGAAAGACCACAACACAGATAAAAGGGAGAGCCTCAGTTTAAAGTTAAACACTTGATTATTTATTTCATTACCCATGTCAGTGAACCTCAGGGCAGAATCACATGTCGAAAAATACACTTGTCTATGATAGCTATCTGTGATAGACGGACTCCAGGCATGAAAAGATGTAGAGGAAAACATGGAGTTCATCCTTGGACAAAATACACAACCATTCTGCTACTGTGGCCCTGTACAGAAATAACCCCTAGCTCCTACCTCCTAGGTACTTGAAATTAATGGGTAGGAATAACCAATATTCTAGTAGCTCCGCCTCCACCTCACACTCTTATAATAGTTGATTCCAAAATGTTCAGATCAAGTTACAGAAGTGCCTTGGGGTACCAAGTGTATGGGTTAGTGGTAATCCCTAAGGGCTAGGTGTTGTTTCTGGATGGTGATTGACTGTGGTTTAGTGGGATGGACAGAGAGAAAGAAAGAGCTGTTGAGCTTTATGTTGTTGAGAGCAGAGATGTGAGCTTAAGCAAGTCAACCGCAGTCAGCGGGTATAATCAGTCTCCATAGCACTCAACTCTTATTCCAATAAGCCGGTTGAAAGCTCCAGCAGATGGTTTTTTTAATAAGATAAAGATATTACAAAAGACTGTACATAAAGGCAAAAGGCTATCTGACTAAATGCGTAATGTAGCCAGCAACGGTCCACTATGTATTATGTCTGATCTGATCTGCTTGAGCAAACCTCTGACCTTCCCTCATCAGTTAGAGTCTCCAATTTGAGAGCTTGAGAACAGAGAATCAGGAAAATCTCTAACCCATATGACACAATGAGTGATTTAAGCATGTAGTCAGAGCTGCTCTTGTGTTTCTCCAGTTATGATTCATTCTGGTTTCCATGATCTATATTGAATTTAGTCATTACTATTTGTCTGAGGGCAAGTTCTGGAGATAAAGGGTCTGTTAGGATTCACAATGTCACACATGATAATGAAGAGTGAAAGTAAAAATAGTTATGAGAACAGTGGTGGTGCATGGGTAAAATCACTGGGCGAGTCAAGCCTAGGAAAAAAAGCCAAATTACAACCTATTGTATGTGTTGTGATAATTGTGTTGTTTGCTCTATAACCTGTTAGTTCATATGCCTTGGCACCATAATATATAGGCCTAAGGCCGAGACAATAAGACACAGCGGCTCACAAAACCGAAGAGCAACATATGTCAGGTGGAGTCCACAAAACATATCGCATGTGACAAACTATTGTATGACCTACAGCATAGTCAATCAAGCTAATGTATCCGACATCTTTAGACTACTAAACAACTATTGATTTAGAACACCGGAGAGTTACACAAGTCGCATGAAAACAGGAGCTGCCTCCACTATTCCAGCTTCATTTCAACATCATCAAATCAACTATGCTTATTCAATTACAGTGACAACTAAAAGATTACAAAAACGATTAATTCCAATCACTGTAAGCTACACTATAGAGCGCATTCGGGAAGTATTCAGACCCCTTGACTGTTTTACACCTTTTGTTACATTACAGCCTTATTGGAATAAATCGTTTTTTAAATAGTTGTTTGCGTAACCAGAACGTAACCATTCAGAACCTTTACTCAGTACTTTGTTGAAGCACATTACAGTCTTGAGTCTTCTTGGGTATGACGCTACAAGCTTGGCACACCTGTATTTGGGGAGTTTCTCCCATTCTTCTCTGCAGATTCTCTCAAGCTCTGTCAGTTTGGATGGGGAGCGTAGCTGCACAGCTATTATCAGGTCTCTCCAGAGATGTTCGATTGGGTTCAAGTCCGGGCTCTGGCTGGGCCACTCAAGGACATTCAGAGACTTGTCCCGAAGCCACTCCTGCGTTGTCTTGGCTGTGTGCTTAGGGTCGTTGTCCTGTTGGAATGTGAACCGTCGCACCAGTCTGATGTCCTGAGTGCTCTGGAGCAAGTTTTCATCAAGGATCTCTCTGTACTTTGCTTCATTCATCTTTCCCTCGATCCTGATTAGTCTCCCAGTCCCTGCCGCTGAAAAACATCCCCATGCTGCCACCACCATGCTTCACAGTCCTGTCAGGTGCAGAAAACACTAAACAGAAAACCACTAACCACAAAGCATAGGTGGGGAAAAGCTACCTAAGTATGGTTCCCAATCAGAGACAACGATAGACAGCTGTCCCTGATTGAGAACCATACTCGGCCAAAACAAAGAAATACAAAACATAGAAAAAGGAACATAGAATGCCCACCCAAATCACACCCTGACCAAACCTAAATAGAGACATAAAAAGCTTTCTAAGGTCAGGGCGTGACATCACCGTAGGGATGGTGCCAGGTTTCCTCCAGATGTGACGCTTGGCATTCAGGCCAAAGAGTTCCATTTTGGTTTCATCAGACCAGGGAATCTGGTTTCTCATTAGAGTCCTTTAGGTGACTTTTGACAAACTCCAAGCGGGCTTTTCGTGCCTTTTACTGAGGAGTGGCTTCCGTCTGGCCACTCTACCATAAAGGCCTGATTGGTGGAGTGCTGCAGAGAAGGTTGTCCTTCTGGAAGGTTCTCCCATCTCTACAGAGGAACTCTGGAGCTCTGTCAGAGTGACCAATGGGTTTTTGGTCACCTCCCTGACCAATGCCCTTATCCCCCGATTGCGCAGTTTGGCCAGGTGGCCAGCTCTAGGAAGAGTCTTGGTCGTTCCAAACTTTTTCCATTTAAGAATGATGGAGGCCACTGTGTTATTGGGGACCTTCAATGCTGCAGACATTTTTTTGGTACCCATTCCCAGATCTATGCCTCGACACAATCCTGTCTCTGCACTTGACGGCCAATTCTTTCGACCTCATAGCTTAGTTTTTGCTCTGACATGCACTGTCAACTATGGGACCTTATACAGACAGGTGTGTGCCTTTCCAAATCATGTCCAATCAATTGAACGTACCACAAGTGGACTCCAATCAAGTTGTATAAACATTTCAAGGATGATCAATGGAAACAGGATGCACCTGAGCTCAATTTCGAGTATCATAGCAAAGGGTCTGAATAGTTATGTAAATAAGGTATTTCTGTTTGTTATTTGTAATACATTTGCAAAAAATCTAAAAACCTGTTTTTGCTTTGTCAGTATGGGGTATTATGTGTAGATTGATAAGGATGGGGAATTATTTAATCAATTTTAGAATAAGGCTGTAACGAAACAAAATGTGGAAAAAGTCAAGGGGTCTGAATACATTCCTAATGCACTGTATATACAAAAGTATATCGACACCCCTTCAAATTACTGGATTCGGCTATATCAGCCACACTCGTTGCTAACTGGTGTATAAAATCGAGCACACAGCCATGCAATCTCCATAGGAAAAACATTGGCAGTAGAATGGCCTTACTGAAGAGACCAGACTATCCCTGTCTGGTCTCCTTCACCACCAGCAGTTACCATATCCGGTCTGCTACGTGGTTGCTACTTAAAGTCCCCAGAACATTCACAGTATTAGACAAGACTGCCTTCTCTTCTTGTGCACCAGACACATGGAATAGTGTACAATCCATGCTTCTAGATATGTTAGTGCCACTGAATGAATTTAAAATATTGATGGGACAGAGGAGTGTAAATGCTTTTTTTTAGGCTGAATCATGTTGTATGATTCATGTTGTATGTTTTAAATATGTAATGTATTGATTGCTGCTCCAGTTTCAACTGTTCTGCCTGCGGCTATGGAATCCTGACCTGTTCACCGGATGTGCTACCTGTCCCAGACCTATTATTTGACCATGCTGGTCATTTATGAACATTTGAACATCTTGGCCATGTTCTGTTATAATCTCCACCCGGCACAGCCAGAAGAGGACTGGCCACCCCTCATAGCCTGGTTCCTCTCTAGGTTTCTTCTTAGGTTTTGGCCTTTCTAGGGAGTTTTTCCTAACCAATGTGCTTCAACACCTGCATTGCTTGCAGTTTGGGGTTTTAGGCTGGGTTTCTGTACAGCACTTTGAGATATCAGCTGATGTACAAAGGGCTATATAAATACATTTGATTTGATTTGATTGTTGCTGCGTTCTTGGACAGGTCTCTCTTGAAAAAGACACACTGGGTCTCAATGGGATTTTCCTAGTTAAATACAAAAACAAAACAGTGACCATCAATTAGCCATAGGATGCCACCTTTCCAACAAGCCAATTCATCAAATCTCTGCCCTGCTAGAGCTGCCCTGGTCAACTGTAAGTGCTGTTATTGTGAAGTGGAAACGTCACAATAATTGATCGTCGGGAGCTTCATGAAATAGGTTTCCATGGACGAGCAGCCGCTAACAAGCCTAAGATCACCATGCGCAATGCCAAGTGTCGGCTGGAGTGGTGTAAAGCTCGCCGCCATTGGCCTCTGAAGCAGTGGAAATGCATTCTCTGGAGTGATGAATCATGCTTCACCATCTGGCGGTCCGACAGACAAATCTGGGTCTGGCGGATGCCAGGAGAACGCTACATGCCCCAATGCATATTGCCAACTGTAATGTTTGGTGGAGGAGGAATAATGGTCTGGGGCTGTTTTTATGGGCCCTTAGAGAGGTAAACCTTAGTTCCAGTGAAGGGAAATTGTAACGCTGCAGCATAAAAATAAAAAAGTTTTAAAAAGTTTGGGGAAGGCCCTTTCCTGTTTCAGCATGACAATGCCCCTGTGCACAAAGTGAGGTCCATAAAGAAATGGTTTTTTGATATCGGTGTGGAAGAACTTGACTTGCCTCCACAGAGCCCTGACCTCAACCCCATCTAACAACTTTGGGATGAATTGGACCACCGACTGCGAGCCAGGCCTAATCGCCAAACATAAGGTCCCGACCTCACTAATGGTCGTGGTTGAATGGAAGCAAGTCCCCGCAGCAATGTTCCAAAATCTAGTGGAAAGCCTCCCAGAACTCAATATTAATGCCTGATTTTTGGAATGAGATGTTTGAAAAGCACTTTTTTCAATGTAATGTAATTGTATTGGAACCAAGTATCTGTTGTATTAGTAGTAAATGCAAACTTCACCCTCAAAAAGTTACTTTTGGAGAAAATAAATCTGTGGACGCGTAATTGACGACTCGGCTGTGCCAGTAGCTTTTTTAAAGGAAACACCACTACCGCTGTTTAGTATTCTGCAGAGAGAAAAGAAAGATAGTGGGAAAGAGCAAATATTGTGTGTTTATTTCTTATCGTGAGAGTTTGAGTGACTGAGTTTTCCAATGTATTCTTTAGACATGGCAAATGAACTTACAACTTGATTTTGAAATTGTTTGGTGCTGGGGGTTGTTTAAGACAAGGACTTTGGTATCAGAAATTATTTGGTATTGGAAAGAGAAGGGGCTCATCATTCTAAGAGGTCAGAGGTTACTGTACCCGAGGTGGGATAACCCCTCCACAGATTTTATTTTTATTTTTTTTATTTTACCTTTATTTAACCAGGCAAGTCAGTTAAGAACAAATTCTTATTTTCAATGACGGCCTGGGAACAGTGGGTTAACTGCCTGTTCAGGGGCAGAACGACAGATTTGTACCTTGTCAGCTCGGGGGTTTGAACTCGCAACCTTCGGGTTCCTAGTCCAACGCTCTAACCACTAGGCTACCCTGACCAGGATGCCAGGGCGGTTGAGGTTGGGTTCGAGGTCAGAGATTATAGTGTAACTGAGGTGGGATGACCCCTCCACAGATGTCAGGGCGATGGAGGTTGGGTTAGGGGTCAGAGGGTATAGTGTACCTGAGGTGGGATGACCCCTCCACAGATGACCAGAATCTCAGGGCGGTTGAGGTTGGTTAGCTCCTTGAAGAGCTCTGGGACCAGGGTCTTGTGTCCTGCGGCCAGCGTGCTGACCCCAACACAGTGGACGTCTGCATCCACAGCCTGCTGGGCCACCTCCAGGGGGGCCTATAGAGGAGAGAAAGTAGTATTAAAGAAGTAGTCATTTACATTTGAGTCATTTAGCGGACGCTCTTATCCAGAGTGACTTACAGTTAGTGCATTCATCATAAAAGCCCCTTACACTCATGGGAATTGGCCTATATGGATATTTAAATTTAAATGTTTCTTACGGGAGAAAAATGGGCATGACCATGGTAGCAAGTAAAAGGTAACAGTTTGGAGATTATGGGAAAATTATTAGACTAACAGGTGAGAACAGAACAGTTGACCTGACAAGACTGAATCCAAACATTACTGTCCTTTTTTCTTGATAACGAAATCTGAAAATAGTCTGGATACATTCAGTAACACGATAAAAATATTATTGGAAAATTTGGGGTAGGTGCAATATAAGTGAGAGGTCTAACTGGTGTTTCCAAGTGGACACACACCTCTCAAAAGTGCACACAGTTCCTAAGTCATCTTAATGCACTTTTATGACTCAAAGAAGAATCTTCAAATATAAGGTGTTTTTTTAGCTCTCCTAGCTGGGCCGTTGAGGAACTAAAGCAAGCACACTTATAGTTGTTTTAATTGGAACACAGCCTGAATCCCCGCCTTTACACAATTACTGTTGTTGCTTAAGCAATCCGAAAGCGGTCCATTATAATTTGGGTCAGGTGGGCATAATTTGAAAGCTTGTTCTATTGTCAATATGACTAACTAAATTATAAAATACGATCTTAGTGTTAGGATTTCACTAAGAAATTCAGAGAAGCAGATCAAAATTTGGGTCAGATGTTGAACATTTTCTTCACAATAACAACAAACAGGAAAACCCAGGGTATGATGCCATGTGAGCACCACTTTCAAAACTACTGGCTGAAATTCTACCAAAATTAGACAATTTAACAGGGCAAGTCAGTTAAAGATGAACTAAGGTTATAAATACATTTTAAAAAATGATCCGACACCTGAAGAAGAGTGCCGCCATGAAAACACAGAGATAGAGAGAATCCTTTATCTCTGACAGATATCTACCAGTTATCTGATCTCTTTCCTCTCAGCCCTGTACTACACTTTATGAAGATCAACAGTTAAGAGAAGAATGGATAGCTATAAAAGGTCATATTGCTCTTTTCCAGGAAAACAACACACACACACACACACACACACACACACACACACACACACACACACACACACACACACACACACACACACACACACACACACACACACACACACACACACACACACAATAGGATTTTATTTAAAAAAGTAAATGGGCAATTGTTACCAAGAACATGGTAGTTAATAACATGCAAAACAAAACTATTGTCCTGTGATTTACTACTTCTAACCCTGTGAGTTATGGCCATATCTGTACCCAATCCCATCAAATGTGAACTCAGATCCTTCTGGCGCAAAAGTCATACTGTTAACTAGGCTAGGGTTATCTATCCTACAGTCAAATCAAATCCAATTGTATTTGTCACATGCGCTGAATACAACAGGTGTAGTAGACCTTACAGTGAAATGCTTACTTTACAAGCCATTAACCAACAACGCAGTTTTAAGAAAAATACCTACAAAAAAATACAAAAATAATTAAAGTAACAAATAATTAAAGACCAAATTAAAGTCCTCTTTTTCCTGTAGTCCACAATCATCTCCTTCGTCTTGATCATGCTGAGGGAGAGGTTGTTGTCCTTGCACCACACGGCCAGGTCTCTGACCTCCTCCCTATAGGCTGTCTCGTCGTTGACGATGATCAGGCCTACCACTGTTGTGTCATCTGCAAACTTAATGATGGTGTTTTGGGTTGTCGTGCCTGGCCGTGCAGTCATGAGTGAACAGGGAGTACAGGAGGGGACTGAGCATGCACCCCCGAGGGACCCCCGTGTTGAGGATCAGCGTGGTGGATGTTTTGTTGCCTACCCTTACCATCTGGGGGTGGCCCGTCAGCAAGTCCAGGATCCAATTGCAGAGGGAGATGTTTAGTCCCGCGGTCCTTAGCTTAGGGATGAGCTTTGAGGGCACTATGATGAAGCTGTGGTCAATGAATAGCATTCTCACATAGGTGTTCCTTTTGTCCAGGTGTGAAAGGGCAGTGTGTTGTGCATCCTCTGTGGATCTGTTGGGGTGGTATGCAAATTGGAGTTGGTCTAGGGTTTCTGGGATAATGGTGTTGATGTGAGCCATGACCATTTTTTCAAAGCACTTGATAAGGGGTCGGTAGTCATTTAGGCAAGTTACCTTAGTGTTCTTGGGCACAGGGACTATGGTGGTCTGCTTGAAGCATGTTGGTATTACAGACTCAGACAGGGATAGGTTGAAAATGTCAATGAAAACACTTCAAGTTGATTAGCGCATGCTCGGAGTACAAGTCCTGGTAATCCGTCTGGCTCTGCGGCCTTGTGAATGTTGACCTGTTTAAAGGTCTTACTCACATCGGCTGCGGAGAGCAGCCGGAACAGTCGTCCGGAACAGCTGATGCTCTCATGCATATTTCAGTGTTACTTGCCTCGAAGCAAGCATAGAAGTAATTTAGTGCTTGTGTCACTAGGCAGCTCTTGGCTGTGCTTCCCTTTGTAGTCTGTAATAGTTTGCAAGCCCTTCCACATCTGACGAGCGTCGGAGCCGGTGTAGTAAGATTCGATCTTAGTCCTGCATTGATTCTTTTTTTATGTTTTTTTTTTATGCCTGTTTGATGGTTTGTCGGAGGGCATAGAGGGATTTCTTATTAGCTTAGCTTCCTTGAAAGAGGCAGCTATACCCTTTAGCTCAGTACCTATAACCTATACATTAATGAGGTCTCAAAGGGGGAAAAAATGGGGGGAAATGGCCAGAAAAGTCCAGAAAATGCAATCAAATGGGCACAAAAGGTCTAACTGTCACGTCCTGACCTTAGTTCCTTTTTTATGTCTCTATTTTGGTTTGGTCAAGGCGTGGGTTGGGGTGGGCATTCTATGTTTTTCATTTCTATGTTTTGTTCTGTGTGATGTATTTCTATGTATTTGGTCTGGTATGGTTCCCAATCAGAGGCAGCTGTCAATCGTTGTCTCTGATTGAGAACCATACTTAGGTAGCCTGTTCCCACCTGTGTTTGTGGAGAGTTGTTTTCTGTACCAGACAGAACTGTTTCGTTCATTCTCTTTTGTTGTTTTTTTCATTCAGTGTTCAATTCATAAATAAAGATGAACACGTACCACGCTACACCTTGGTCCTCACCTTCTTCCACCAACGGCCGTTACACTAACCATATATGATATCATTAGATATCCCACTAATGCCCACCCTACTACCGTCCCATTTCAAGACTGAGACGGCCCAGGTCTGGCCTGAATGGAATGTGGAATACAAAACACATGACTGAGAAGAGAAGAGATACAGCCACAGGACAATAGTGGACATTATCATCACTGAGGGATTGGGTCACATGTTGCTTGACAATATTCATACTATGATATTCAAAAGAGTCCTTGTGCACCAAATAAAAACTTATCAGAGAAGCTAGAGAAAATGAAAGCTGATAATATAAAGAAAGTGACATGTAACTCTAGCTCTCTCCTATTGTGTGTGTGTGTGTGTGTGTGTGTGTGTGTGTGTGTGTGTGTGTGTGTGTGTGTGTGTGTGTGTGTGTGTGTGTGTGTGTGTGTGTGAGCATGAGAGAGAGAGCGTGTGTGTGTGTATACTCGGGCTGAAGTCCTGAGGTGTTGGATCAATAGTGATGCTGACATATGACTCAAAGTAACCATGAATGTTGACACCAGTGAGGAGTGTGTGTTTGACATAGGGCTGCACAACTAACTAAATTTTAAGCGAAATTGCAATATGCGCAACCGCAAGAGGTTGCAATATTTTGAAACGCCACTTAGCCATTTGTAATGCCTGTTTGTTTATATTTTACTTTTGATGTATTGCTCGCAGACACGGTCCTTGCTGATATGACGCCCTAGGCGAGACAAAAAAAATGTACGCCCTCCTCCTATCCTCGCAAAGTAGAATAGTAGGCTAGGCTATACAGTGTCAGCCAACAATGCACTTTAATGAATGCCTATCCATGTGGTAGCCTACCATTAGTAAAACAGGCAGTTGCACTGGCTTTATAGTCCTGATACCTGACAAAGAGAAATCATTTTGATGATTCTGAATATCATAGCGTAAATTGAAATAAATTTACCAAATTCATAAAATGAATCCTGCCTTAAATAAATAAAATAATTTAAAATACTTAGCCACAGAGGATCATTAGCTTCTTAAAAAGAAATTGCTGTGGATTGTTTCAAATCACAAGTGAGTAGGCTTACAATTCCACTCCGAGAATGAGAATGGTAAATAACTAATTAATATATGCATTAACAGGAATTTATGTAACCAAATGACAGGGAAGGTAAAAATCTGTCGTTCTGCCCCTGAGCAAGGCGGTTAACCCACTGGACCCCGGGTGTCGAAGACATGGATGTCGATTTAAGGCAGCCCCCTACACCTCTCTGATTCAGAGGGGTTGGGTTAAATGCGGAAGACACATTTCAGTTGCACGCATTTGGTTACATAAATTCCTGTTAATGCATGTATTAATTAGTTATTTACCATTCTCATTCTCGGAGTGGGATTGTTGTTTTGGTTTATTTCATATCATAATTTACGAGTTTTATAAATGTTTTCATTGTCTTTTGTTTGGAGCACTCCATATGAGCGTGTGTATGGTTTGTTTCTCTGTGCTGTTAATGTTGACCGAGTGCCTGAGCATGCATAAAGTAGGCTACCTAGCCTGCTGCGCAACTGTAAGAAAGTGCGAATTTGGGGATGTCTGATTTCTGACCACCACTAATAATAAGCTTTTAAATCATAAGTGGCACGCAGATTGGTAGAAATGGTAGGATAAATTCTTAGCTTCCCCAAAGATGAAACTCACACGTTGCCTATTTCAGCCACCCAAAATGATCAGGCGTTGCGTTATCTTGGAAAATGCAGTTCGTATTTTCTTCTTCACCATGATCATGTCAGAAATTGACCAATTGCTAATTATCATGACAATTTAGCCCACTAAGGGAAACTCCCAGACAACAGTCGTGAGTAGCCTAATTTCATTCCATAGGCTATTGTCAATTTTTCTTTAACCCATCCTGTTTTTAGGATATGTTGTGTTTGTTAACATGTTAATTCATATTCACATCAAAGCACATTTGTATTTGATAAGGTGCCATTTAGGCCATTTGATAGGAAACACGCATGATGTAAATAGTGTCTCTCATGAAATTGTGATACATTTGGTTGCCCTGTAAGCTACAGAAATGGCCACAGAGGCTATATACTCGTTCTACCGTATAGGCTAAGCTATCATGCCCCTGCCTTTGGCAAAGAGGGCACTGTTTATCTGGGGGTGGCATCAGCGTTCACCTTACTAGCCCAGATGCCTCTCTATCCCCACCATCTCTTCCTGGACTGGGAGAGAGGGTTTAGAGGGGCTAGAGGAGAGGGATTAGGAGAGAGAGGTTTAGACTGCTGCCTGCTAATGAAACTCAGGAGTATAGGGTACAGTAGGTCTACCTAAGGGGAAGTAGCTACTAGAGCACCAATAACAGAACATAAGACTGAGATTAGCCTTATTGTGAAAACAGTGGTGAAACGGTAGCTTAACAGGCCGGTATGCAGCTTTGAAGTTGGTATGCCTATGTAGGGAATGTTTTGGTTGTATTTGCCTTCCATGGAGTGGACCAGAAGGACTGACAGACACAGATGAATTACAGCTTTAATCATTTGAAAGGAGGCTTTACCGAGGTATGGCCCACCTTTTTCCACGTACGAGTGTTATGTGGTATGTCTGCACATGTTAACATTGCTGCATTAGAGGGCCATTGTTAGCACACTGAGTTCCATAGCGTGATCATTGTAGCTGATATGTGATTGACTGCCTTAACCTGTAAACATTAGTTAAGTTATGAATAAAATTACATTGAGGCCAGGATTCAATCCAAAGCAAATTAACAACCTATGCAAAGCAACAGATTTAAATATAAAGGCAACTTCCCAGACAATGGCAGAGATCACATTCGCTGTTAACGTCTTAATCGCAGTACACAGGTTGTTTATCTGCTTTGGTTTGAATCCCTGCCTCAGTTGATCTCCACATGCTGTCCTGGAGTTCTATGAAGACTTGAAGAGAATTGAAAGAGTATTTATTTCCCAAGTCCAGTAGCTAGCTAGCTACTAAGTTCACCTGGAAAAAGCGGTCCGATGTCGATGTCGAATCCCAGCTCGGCAAATCCCGTGGCGATGACCTTTGCCCCCCCCCCCCCCTGTCATGGCCGTCCTGGCCCATCTTGGCCACCAGCAGACAAGGGTTTCTGCCCTCATGCTTCTTAAACTCCACTACCCTGGGAGAAGATTAATAAATCATATCAATAGTGAGACTCAGGAGATTGAAAACAGAGCAGAGGAGAAGACAATTTGAAGTATTATTCTCTTTTGCTTTTACTGGTTGTGTGCTGTAGAGATCTCCTCATGCTCTCCAAACTCGCTGCGATAGGCTCCACTCACCATTCTGGTCACTGCTGCCCAGTGACGCAAGCCTACCAGACAAGCTAAATTCCTTTTATGCTCGCTTCGAGGCAAGCAACACTGAAGCATGCACGACAGCACCAGCTGTTCTGGATGACTGTGTGATAACACTCTCGGTAGCCGATGTGAGCAAGCCCTTTAAACACGTCAACAATCACAAAGCCGCGGGGCCAGGCGGATTACCAGGATGTGTACTCAAAGCATGGCGGACCAACTGGCAAGTGTCTTCACTGACATTTGCAACCTCTCCCTGACGGAGTCTGTAATACCAACATGTTTCAAGCATGTTGGTATTGTGCCCAAGATAGCGACGGTAACCTGCCTAAATGATTACCGCCCCATAGCACTCACGTCGGTAGCCATGAAGTGCTTTGAAGGACTGGTCATGGGCTCACATCAACAACATCCTCCCAGATACCATAGAACCACTACAATTCACGTACCGCCCCAACAGCTCCACAGATGACGCAATCTCAATAGCACTCCGAACTGCCCTTCCCCACCTGGACAAAAGGAACACCTATGTGAGAATGCTGGTCATTGACTACAGCTCAGCATTCAACACCAAAGTGCCCATGAAGCTCATCACTAAGCTAAGGACCCTGGGACTAAACACCTCCCTCTGCAACATGATCCTGGACTTCCTGACGGGCCGCCCCCAGGTGGTAAGGATAGGCAACAACACGTCTGCCGCGCTCATCCTCAACACTGGGGCCCCTCAGGAGTGTGTACTTAGTCCCCTCCTGTACTCCCAAACACGACTCCAAACATCATTAAGATTGCTGACGACACAACAGTGGTAGGCCTGATCAACGACAAAACAGCCCGTAGGGAGGTCAGAGACCTGGCTTTGTGTTGCCAGGACAACAACCTCTCCCTCAATGTGAACAAGACAAAGGAGATGATCGTGGACTACAGGAAAAAGTGAGCCAAACAGGTCCCCATTAACATTGACGGGGCTGTATTAGAGCGGGTTCGAGAGTTTGAAGTTCCTTGGTCTCCACATCACCAACGAACTATCATGGTCCAAACACACCAAAACCGTTGTGAAGAGGCGGAAACAACACCTTTTCCCACTCAGGAGACTGAAAAGATTTGGTATGGGTCCCCAGATCCTTAAAGTTCAACAGCTGCACCATCGAGAGCATCTTGACCGGTTGCATCACCGCCTGGTATGGCAACTGCTCGGCATCTGACCGTAAGGCGTTACAGAGGGTAGTGCGTATGGCCCAGTAGTCTAAGACCAAAAGGCTCCTTAAAAGCTTCTACCCCCAAGCTATAAGACTGCTGAACAATTAATCAGATGGCCACCCGGACTATTTACATTGACCCCCCCATTTCTTTTGTACACTGCTGCTACTCGCTGTTTATTATCTATGCATAGTCACTTCACTCCTACCTACATGTACAAATTACCTCGACTAACCTGTATCCCGCACATTGGCTCAGTACTGCTTTAGGGCGACTCAGTTGATGATTTGGTATAATGTTGCACTTCACTAGCAATAGCTCAATTCAAGACTGATAGAAAGGGAGGCAGACAAGCAGACTAGAGATTAATTAAATATTTCCTACTGTTTTAATGTTTCTACTTTAGGTCTATGTATTTTACTTACTTGACAATGATGTTATAGGTTTACTGCTGCATTGGCCTATAGAATATCTCTGACTTCTATGCACTCATTTCTTTAGCTGCCAATAGATCAGTGTATATACAGTGCCTTGCGAAAGTATTCGGCCCCCTTGAACTTTGCGACCTCTTGCCACATTTCAGGCTTCAAACATAAAGATATAAAACTGTATTTTTTTGTGAAGAATCAACAACAAGTGGGACACAATCATGAAGTGGAACGACATTTATTGGATATTTCAAACTTTTTTAACAAATCAAAAACTGAAAAATTGGGGGTGCAAAATTATTCAGCCCCTTTACTTTCAGTGCAGCAAACTCTCTCCAGAAGTTCAGTGAGGATCTCTGAATGATCCAATGTTGACCTAAATGACTAATGATGATAAATACAATCCACCTGTGTGTAATCAAGTCTCCGTATAAATGCACCTGCACTGTGATAGTCTCAGAGGTACGTTAAAAGCGCAGAGAGCATCATGAAGAACAAGGAATACACCAGGCAGGTCCGAGATACTGTTGTGAAGAAGTTTAAAGCCGGATTTGGATACAAAAAGATTTCCCAAGCTTTAAACATCCCAAAGAGCACTGTGCAAGCGATAATATAGAAATGGAAGGAGTATCAGACCACTGCAAATCTACCAAGACCTGGCCGTCCCTCTAAACTTTCAGCTCATACAAGGAGAAGACTGATCAGAGATGCAGCCAAGAGGCCCATGATCACTCTGGATGAACTGCAGAGATCTACAGCTGAGGTGGGAGACTCTGTCCATAGGACAACAATCAGTCGTATATTGCACAAATCTGGCCTTTATGGAAGAGTGGCAAGAAGAAAGCCATTTCTTAAAGATATCCATAAAAAGTGTTGTTTAAAGTTTGCCACAAGCCACCTGGGAGACACACCAAACATGTGGAAGAAGGTGCTCTGGTCAGATGAAACCAAAATGTAACTTTTTGGCAACAATGCAAAACGTTATGTTTGGCGTAAAAGCAACACAGCTCATCACCCTGAACACACCATCCCCACTGTCAAACATGGTGGTGGCAGCATCATGGTTTGGGCCTGCTTTTCTTCAGCAGGGACAGGGAAGATGGTTAAAATTGATGGGAAGATGGATGGAGCCAAATACAGGACCATTCTGGAAGAAAACCTGATGGAATCTGCAAAAGACCTGAGACTGGGACGGAGATTTGTCTTCCAACAAGACAATGATCCAAAACATAAAGCAAAATCTACAATGGAATGGTTCAAAAATAAACATATCCAGGTGTTAGAATGGCCAAGTCAAAGTCCAGACCTGAATCCAATCGAGAATCTGTGGAAAGAACTGAAAACTGCTGTTCACAAATGCTCTCCATCCAACCTCATTGAGCTCGAGCTGTTTTGCAAGGAGGAATGGGAAAAAAATTCAGTCTCTCGATGTGCAAAACTGATAGAGACATACCCCAAGCGACTTACAGCTGTAATCGCAGCAAAAGGTGACGCTACAAAGTATTAACTTAAGGGGGCTGAATAATTTTGCACGCCCAATTTTTAAGTTTTTGATTTGTTAAAAAAGTTTGAAATATCCAATAAATGTCGTTCCACTTCATGATTGTGTCCCACTTGTTGTTGATTCTTCACAAAAAAATACAGTTTTATATCTTTATGTTTGAAGCCTGAAATGTGGCAAAAGGTCGCAAAGTTCAAGGGGGCCGAATACTTTCGCAAGGCACTGTATGTGTCCATATGGCAGAAGCTGGTGCTCTCACCCTAGTTGAATTTGAACTTTTTCGATTTTTATCATTTTACTTCAGATTTTTATGATGAACCACGTGACAATCATTTTGAGAAACAAAAACGTTATCATTGAAATTAAAGTTTCACAAAAATGAGCATATAAAAATTATTAGAACTGGCACACAGATCGGTAGAAATGGTAGGATAAATTGTAAGCTTCCCCAAACTTGAAACTCACGAGCTGCCTATGGTTTTTATTATAAACTGGCTGGTTTGAGCCCTGAATTCTGATTGGCTGAAAGCCATGGTATACCAGACCGTATACCACGGGTATGACAAGACATTTAGTTTTACTGCTCTAATTACGTTGGTAACCAGTTTATAATAGCAATAAGGCTCCTCGGGGGTTTGTGACATATGGCCATTATACCATAGCTAAGGGCTGTGTCCAGGCACTCCGCGTTGTGTCGTGCATAAGAACATCCCTCAGCTGTGGTTTAGTGACCATATACCACAACACCTCCTTGGGCCTAATTGCATAAGTATAACACTCATTTTAAAAAATGTGGAATGCGCAAGCACGTGCACACATAGGAGGTCCAGTGAAAAACCATGCCCGCCTATGGAAACCAAAGGCCAGTCCAACTGATTAGTTCTACCGCCTTTCCTGGGCGGCAATGATTTTGCCATGGCGCAGCGTCACATATAAATGACTGCAGAGGAAACACTACCATCTCACATACTATATGGCTCTAGCCAAAAGCAGTGCACTACATAGGGAATAATGGTCCATTTTTTACTTAGCCCATTTTCCATCAAATATACCCATGTCTCCTTTGATTTCATATACAGCAATAAAATGTATGTTAAATGTTATTTTTAATTGCATGTATAATCAAGTTAAAGTATGCAATTGCTGCTGAATTAAATGGTTTAAAAGTCCTATGAAGTGCAATACGAGACTAGCCACCATCCGCTACGATAAGAAAAGTGTAGTCCAATGTCATAGGCCAGCGGTTCACAAACTATGGGTAGCCTGAAATGAAAATTGGGTTGCTGGAGAATATCCAGAATCCTGAGAAAAAAATAATATGTACAAAAAATTATGTATATTATAATATCGACTTTGTATCTCAAAATCATTGTAATGTGGTTAACCTTAAAAATAAAAAAATTCAACCAGAAAGCGCACTGAACACTGTTAAACAAAGAATTGATGTTATTGCTAGCAATCAAGAGGAAACTGACTGACCGACTCAAACTCCCCAGCTTATGTTCCAAATGGACGTTAGCGCTGACGGCCGAGATGCCCATGCATTGACTTTTGTTCTCTATACATGTCGGGGGATGCTAATCACAAGGACCTTATTCTGTCTTACGAATCCCGAGCATGAAACGGCATATGGCATGTTGACGAAAAACAGATTCCATATGGGATCGAATGGTGGGCTTTTGCACAGATGGAGCTCCATCTATCCCGGGACGGCAGGCAGGCCTCTGAACTCTGGTTATGAATGCGTCTCCCTCTTCTATATGGAGGCATTGTATGATACACTGAGAGCAACTGACGGCAAAAGAGCTGAGCACAGAACTCAAGATTTACTGCAGCAGGTAACTTCCACTGTAAACTACATCAAACCACATCCACTGCGCACACGCCTGTTCACAAAACAATGTGGCGATATGGGATCAGAGCATGACAATGTTCTATTTCACTCCGAGGCTTGGTGGTTATCGAGGGGGAGTGTTGGAAAGATTTTTCACATTGAGAGAGGAACTGTTGTCATTCACAATGGATGTAAAAACAACTGACTTGGTTGACTTTCTGAAAATAACAGAAAACAGCATCAGTAAGTGTTCCACATGAGTGATGACTGCTCACCTCCAACGCTTGGAAGGGAACTTTGGGAACAACTTCACAATTCGTTGGACTGTTATCCTGGCTCAGTTGACATGCTGGTCAGTGAAATCGAACAGCTGATCGAGCTCATGTGACCGAATGCTGCAGACAACTCATTCACTGTCACTACGGAGGAGATTTGGTTCATGGCTCAAAGGGCATACCTTGCCGTCTTCCTCTGAGCATTAATTTCGCATTCAAAACAACTGGGAATTTGGAAATCTCCGACTTCAGTGCATTCAAGACAACTGGGCATTCGGAAAGAAACAAGCTCCGACTGGGAAATCTTTTTCAACGGTCATCCAACTCGGGATTCCAACTCGGGAGCTCAGGCCTCTTTCTAGAGCTCAGACTTTCCGACCTAAAGATCACCGATGTCAATATTTGACCTAGTATTTTTCTGAGTTCCCAGTTGTCTTGACAGCACCATAGATATCATCCTGACCACCCAGCCCTCCAAATACACCTCTGCTGTCTTCAATCAGGATCTCAGCGATCACTGCCTCATTGCCTGTGTCCGTAATGGGTCTGCGGTCAAACAACCACCCCTCATCACTGTCAAACGCTCCCTAGAAAACACTTCAGCGAGCAGGCCTTTCTAATCGACCTGAACGGGGTGTCCTGGAAGGATATTGACCTCATTCCGTCAGTAGAGGATGCCTGGTTATTCTTTAAAAGTTCCTTCCTCACCATCTTAAATAAGCATGCCCCATTCAAAAAAATGTAGAACCAGGAACAGATATAGCCCTTGGTTCACTCCAGACCTGACTGCCCTTGACCAGCACAAAAACATCCTGTTGCGTACTGCATTAGCATCGAATAGCCCCCACAATATGTAATTTTTCAGGGAAGTTAGGAACCAATATACACAGGCAGTTAGGAAAGCAGAGGCTAGCTTTTTCAAACAGAAATGTGCATCCTGTAGCACAAAATCAAAAAAGTTCTGGGACACTGTAAAGTCCATGGAGAATAAGAGCACCTCCTCCCAGAGCAACCCCTATTACTAGCCTGTTCAACCTCTCGTATCATCTGAGATCCCCAAAGATTGGAAAGCTGCTGTGGTCATCCCCCTCTTCAAGGGGGGAGACACTCTAGACCCAAACTGTTACAGACCTATATCTATTCTACCCTGCCTTTCTAAGGTCTTCGAAAGCCAAGTTAACAAACAGATCACCGACCATTTCGAATCCCACCGTACCTTCTCCGCTATGCAATCTGGTTTCAGAGCTGGTCATGGGTGTACCTCAGCCACACTCAAGGTCCTAAACGATATCATAACCACCATCGATAAAATACAATACTGTGCAGCCGTATTCATCGACCTGACCAAGGCTTTCGACTCAATCACCACATTCTTATCAGCAGACTCAACCGCCTTGGTTTCTCAAATGACTGCCTCGCCTGGTTGACCAACTACTTCACAGAGTTTAGTGTATCAAATCGGAGGGCCTATTGTCCGGACCTCTGGCAGTCTCTATGGGGGTGACACAGGGTTCAATTCTCGGGCCGACTCTTTTCTCTGTATACATCAATGGTGTCGCTCTTGCTGCTGGTGATTCTCTGATCCACCTCTACACAGATGACACCATTCTGTATACTTCTGGCCCTTCTTTGGACACTGTGTTAACTAACCTCCAGACGAGTTTAAATGCCATACAACTCTCCTTCCATGACCTCCAACTGCTCTTAAATGCAAGTAAAACTAATTGCATGCTCTTCAACCCATCGTTGCCCGCACCCGCCCACCCATCCAGCATCACTACTCTGGACGACTCTGACTTAGAATATGTGGGCAATTATAAATGCCTAGGTGTCTGGTTAGGCTGTAAACACTCATTCCATACTCACATTAAGCATCTCCAAAATCTCCAAAATTAAATCTAGAAATGGCTTCCTATTTCGCAACAAAGCATCCTTCACTCATGCTGCCAAACATACCCTCGTAAAACAGACTATCCTACCGATCCTTGACATCGGCGATGTCATTTACAAAAAAGCCTCCAACACTCTACTCAGCAAATTGGATGCAGTCTATCACAGTGCCATCCGTTTTGTCACCAAAGCCCCATATACTACCCACCACTGCGACCTGTATGCTCTAGTTGGCTGGCCCTCGCTTCATATTCGCCGCCAAACCCACTGGCTCCAGGTCATTTATAAGTCTTTGCTAGGTAAAGCTCCACCTTATCTCAGCTCACTGGTCACCATAGCATCACCCACCCGTAGCACGCACTCCAGCAGGTATATTTCACTGGTCACCCCCAAAGCCAATTCCTCCTTTGGCCGCCTTTCCTTCCAGTTCTCTGCTGCCAATTACTGGAACGAATTGCAAAAATCACTGAAGCTGGAGACTCATATCTCCCTCACTAACTTTAAGCAACAGCTGTCAGAGCAGCTCACAGATCATTGCACCTGTACATAGCCTATTTGTAAATAGCCCTTCCAACAACCTCATCCCCATATTGTAATTTTTTTGTTGTTGTTCCTTTGCACCCCAGTATCTCTACTTGCACATTCATCTTCTGCACATCTATCACTCCAGTGTTTAATTGCTAAATTGTAATTACTTCTCCACCATGGCCTATTTATTGCATTACCTCCCTAATCTTACCTCATTTGCAAACACTGTGTATTAACAAGAAATTTGTGGAGTGGTTGAAAAACAAATTTTAATGACTCAAACATAAGTGTATGTAAACTTCCGACTTCAACTGCACCTGTTCCTGTACCTGCCACATAAATAACTTTCAAACCAGCTGTTCTTTATGATGCTTCGCAACAGAGTGTCTTTGGAGGAAGGGATATGTGGTCATTCACAAGACCAGTGTTACTTGTGTAGATTCATTTACATTTTACTCAGCTGAAGTTGGATGAATTGCTTGTATTATTGTTGGGCATATCATGTTCCCACTTTGGGTATAATGAATAGTCAATCTTATCACTCTAGGTCACTAGGCTGCTCGTTATGGTGCACACCTGTCACCATCGTTACGCACATCAGCGCATACTGACACTCACCTGGACTCCATCACCTCCTTGATTGCCTGCGCTATATATGTCACTCCCTTTGGTTCCTTCCCCAGGTGTCATTGTTTCTGTTTCTTGTCTGTGCGTTGTTCGTGTCACTTGTTTTGTTCATTTGTTTATTAAATTATGCACTCCCTGAACTTGCTTTCCGACTCCCAGCGCACACATTACAGGTCTTTTATGCATTTGCAAATCACATTTCCTTCAAGGGCAATTCATTTAGACATATTTACGTTTTAGTCAATTTATCAGATGCTCTAATCCAGAGTGATTTACATTCTGTACATTCATCTTTAGTAGGAAAAACAACCACATATCCGTCATGGTAGCGCTTTATATTACAGTGCTGTTTACACCGATACTTACCTGGTATTCTATTATATTGTTTGCTTACTTATACAAACCATACTGCCAAAGTTTCCTTTAAAGTGACAATGGGCCCAGGGTTTCTGACCACGGGACTAGCGATGTTTACTAGTTCCTCACCTGGCTCTGGCAGGCTACACAGCCAGCTCCAGCAGGTTCCCCTCCCTGGTACGAGCACACTCCTCTATGGTCGCCAAACACCTCTTCGCAGCCTCAGCATTACGACTCGCACTCACCTGCAAGAGAGAGACATAGACTTGATATACATATAGAAATAGATCTTAACTTACTTATTCCTTTAACTCCTAGTGAAGCAAATGGCCTCAACAGTGCATCTCCAGGGAACCATATATACAGTTGCTGCCAAATACAATAAATAAATGAAGCATTCAAAGAAAAGAACACCCTGCCCACAATCAAACATGGGAAAGGTTAGATAACGCTGTGGGGTTGCTTTGCTGCCTCTGGTACTGGGGATTTTGAATGTGTGCCATCATGGAATCAGCCGATTATCAAGGTGTTTTAGAGCGCAATGTGTCCAAAATCTGTCTCTCTGTTAAAGGTTGTGGGCCTTCCAGCAGGACAACAACCCTAAACAAACATCAAAAGCACCCTGGAATGTCTCAAAAAGGAACATTGGACTGTTCTGGAGTGGTCAGAGAAGAGTCCAGATCTGAATCACATCCATAACCTATGGTGAGAGCTAAAAACAGCAGTTGGTGGAGGGAACCCATTAAACATTGAAGAATTAGAGCAGTTTGCTGCTGAAAAGCGGCCAAATTGCCAGTAGGTGCAGCAAGCTCAGCAAGGGTGGCATGTAGCCTAGTGGTTAAGAGTGTTGGGCTAGTAACCGAAAGGTTGCTGTTTCCAATCCCAGAGCCGGCAAGGTGGAAAAATCTGTTGTTCTGCCCTTGAGCAAGGCAGTTAACCCCCTACAACTAACCCCTGGGCGCTGATGAAGTGGATGTCCATTAAGGCAGCCCCCCACACCTCTCTGATTCAAAGGGGTTGGGTTAAATGCAGAAGACACATTTCGGTTGAATGCGATCAGTTGCGCATCTGACTAGGTATCCTCTTTCCCCTTGCGGCTACAGTTATCCTGGCCAAAGGCTGTTCTTCCAAGTACTAGCTCTGGGGTGCCAATAATTTTGTTCATGCCATTTGTCTTTATTTTCTAAATGAAAATAGTAAACTTAAGTTACCAAAAATACATTTGGTTCTGCAATGTTGAAAATCCAATAACGCGTGGAGACAAAGTGTTGTTAAATGTCTTATTTTAGTAGAAAATATAGAATTATTTAAGAAAAGGGCAAGGGTGCCGATATATTTGGCCGCAACTGTATACAGTGCCGTCAAGTATTCATACCCCTTGACTTAATCCACATGTTGATGTGTTACAGCCAGCAGCATACTACCCTACATCCCACCGCTGGCTGGCTTCTGAAGCTAAGCAGGGTTGGTCCTGGTAGGTCACTGGATGGGAGACCAGATGCTGCTGGAACTGGTTACCAATGTAATTAGAGCAGTAAAAATAATAAATAAATGTCATACCTGTAGTATATGGTCTGATATACCATGGCTGTCAGTCAATCAGCATTCATGGCTCAAACTCCCCTGTTTGTAATTACATTTTGACAAAGTGCCATCACTCTCCAGTTTTTTTACATTTGTAATCCCAGTTGTTACCATGTGTTTCTGTCCTAATCAACCCTGTTAGAAACACAGCACCATAATAGTGAAAACACAATACCAGATATTGGCAGTTTGGTAATGAGATTGTCTTAATTGACCTGTCCTGACTGGCCGAGGAGTCTTTTCCAGTAGCAGTGATTGTGAGTGTGATTGGGACAACAATATAGAGAATCAGGGGGAAAAAATACTCAGCCTTGAGGACACAGTAGCACACACACACCAATCAAGACGTGATCACACAGGAAACTGCAAGCTAGCAAAGGACGGAGAGGGGAGTGGCACAGTATAGGCAGGTCGGCCACCAGGCAGACAGTCAGAACCGTGCACTAGGCCCATTTATCGGCAATCACAAGCCGTCTCTAGCAATGGAATGGTGTATCCCGCAATTTCTTGGCTTGAAATTTTTCGCAACTTCCGTAACGCAGGGCATATCATCAATGAATAGGCTAGGATATTGAGATAAGCGAGATGCAACACTTCGCTCTCACACAGTCACACACAATACCTGTACGTCACACTGTTCATAGAATGTTAGCCAGGGCACCAAAATAGGGAAGAAGTTGAGCCTCGTGTCTCAACACTCTTAGTTGTTACGGAAATTGACGCAATATGCGGTTTACTTTTTGGTTAGGGATTTTTCTTAACGTTAAGGATCACAATTTTACACCTCTACTGTGTAGAGTGTATTTTCAACCAGCAACTATCAGGAAATAACACTGATAAAACATTCACACTTTACAGTGTTAGTTTCATCAGTTATTGTACAATATGATACAATACACAGATTTTTACTCAACACACCAGTGTTTCCTTCAGGATTTTATTCAAAAGTGGTGGCAGACCCGCAATCGAAACTTACTGGGGAGAAATAAGATCTAACATTGGAAAAATAATGGGATTTGACATAGAACAAACATTCGTTTCTTTGTACATGGGTGAAATACCTGATAACTTACACAATAGAGAAAAGTACCTCTTGAAGGTCCTACTGGCAGCCAATAAAAAGGCTGTCACTAGGAAATGGCTACAAAAAGACCCTCCCACAGTGACACAATGGATAGACATTGTAGAAGAAATACACCACATGGAGCGTTTGACCTTTAAGAACTCAACAGGAGAGAGGTCAAGAATACTGGGAAAATGGGTTTCATACTTGGAAAAGGTCTAATTCAAAGATGTCAATGTAACTAATATGATGATATGATGAGGAAGGTATGAAGTGCACTGTAGATCTTTTTTTGTTTGTTATTTTATTTGACTTTATTTGTACTTTCTTTGTGTTCCTACAATAAAAACAAAGTATTAAAAAAATCATTTTTAAAGCGATGGCAGAGGTAGAATTGAGGAGTGTAAGACGGGTGGGGTCTTCCTAGAGAAATTTTTTAACGATTATAATTAGGTTTCCATACAAACCTTTTATGCGAGTGGGATCTGTTTGTGTAAATAAAATGTATAATGCATTAAATACATTTTGTACTTCACAGGTTGGTGAAAGTGCAAGGTGATGAGTTTGATGCTCCTTCCCAACAAATATCAAGGGTCTTATTCTGGTGACATGATGATCAATGCTTGGCTGCCGTTTGACAAATAAAAATAATCTTACTCTTTTGTCCATAATAATCTCATCGTGTAGGCTATACCCACACTGTATTTGCGAGCTGTACGCTAGACCAGAGTGGGCACATTTGCTTTATAATGCTACACTTTTAGTGACAAAATCAGTAGAGTTGAAAATGTGATGAAAACCCATTTAACTTATTCGGTACATGGGAATGTATTTTTAAATGCACTATGTCATCACGCCGAGCAACAAGTAAATTTGATGGAAACATCTCTGGTGGGAAAATGCACACATAGTTTTTAGGCAGATTTATTTTATATTCATCTGAAAATCTGTCTCCAATTGGATGGAAATCTAAAGGACAATTACTCAAATGCATGAACATTTGAATATTCTCTCTTCCTTTGAAACTTATCAGAAAATCGAGGACAGTTTAATTTGATCTCTTGATCTTAATGACATCGCCAACCAATTCTATTCGGTGCACTGCTGCTAAAAGAATATAGGGGAAACACTGCACACAGAGAACACAGTCAAACGCTTAAGATAATCTCCTTTCCTCTTTTCTCCCTTTTGCCTTCCTCTCATCTCCCTCCCACTATCCTCTTCACATCCTCTCCTTTCCCACCTCATTGTCCTAAACCCAGTCTGACAAAGGATCCACTTATACTGTCTCGAGGATGCAGTAGCACACATACACACTAATCAAGACATGATCACGCAGGAAACAACTAACAATGCTTCATACTCAACATCTGAGATGTACCTCAGTAGAGATGCCTTAATAAGGAAGCACTGGCACAAACTCCTCTTCTCTGAAGATGCTTTAGGTAAGACATCTCATAACGTCAGATGACAACCAGCAATACTTCATAGTTAAGAGAACATAAGTAAGTATAGTAGCCTTAGCTTATAGGAGCAGGAGCCTATCTCCGTTTTCTATAGCGTGAGACAGCTTGATGTACACTAGTCTATTGCAGGGCATTACCCCCTATCTATCTCCTTTATGCTGAGTGACAAGCAGGCAACTGACACCAACCACAAGGCCACTGAGTTGGTCCAAGAACACAGACGAGCCCTGAAGAGAATCTCCTTTCTTATTTTCTCCCTTTCGCTCTCCTCTCTTCTCCCTCGTACTCTCATCTTCATATCCTCTAATTTTCCCTCCTTCATTCCCCCTCTAACCTTCCTTTTCTCTCACTCCCCCCCCCCCCTACCTCAGTCCCCCTTCCTTCTCCCTTGCCCACCTTTCTATGAATAGGTCCTAAACCTGTCGTCTCCATTTGCCTCAGGTCAAAGTATATGATTGGTTCCATGGCCTGTTTAAAACCTGAAGGGATAACACACCATAGACAAAACATTTGGTAATTTACATTACCCTGGCCTGACAGCCTCTCTATACCTGATCAGCCATGTAGCTCCTTTCCAATGCTAAGTGACCTTCAAAGAGAGGCAGAGAGAAAGGAATTATACTGTGACCCACGGACAAAGGTACACAATGTCTTCTTGTCAGTAAGCCTCTACACATGATTGCCTCCTTCCGGACCCACTCACATATTATTACACACATGAACCATCATCATTGCTGTGCTTGAGGTCACACAGTTGGAAACATTTTGAAGAGAATGATTTAAAAAAACTGTTGAACACTTGAACATAAAATTCAACTGAAATCTGTCTAAATGATGAGCTTTCTAAACTGAAACCAACAGGAAGAGTGAGAGAGGTGAAAATATCTTATCTTCCTTTAAAAAGTTCCCATGCAGCTGTTAATCAAAATACACAGTACCGGTCATAAGTTGACACACCTACTCATTCAAGGGTTTATCTTTATTTTTTACTATTTTCTACATTGTAGAAAAATAGTGAAGACAACAAAAACTTTAAATAACACATATGGAATCATGTAGTAACCAAAAAAAAGTGTTAAAGCACTTATATTTTAGATTTGTCAAAGTAGCCACCCTTTGCCTTGAGAGCTTGGAACACTCTTGGCATTCTCTCAACCAGCTTCACCTGGAATGATTTTCAACTATCTTGAAGGAGTTCCCACATATGCTGAGCACTTGTTAGCTGCTTTTCCTTCACTCTGCGGTCCGACTCATCCCCAAACCATCTCATTTGTTGAAAAACAAATGATGGTCCCACTAAGCGCAAACTAGATGGGATGGTGTACCGCTTCAGAATGCTGTGGTAGCCAAGCTGGTTAAGCGTTCCTTGAATTCTAAATAAATCACTGACAGTGTCACCAGCAAAGCACCCCCACACCTCCATGCTCAACAGTGGGAACCACACATGCGGAGATCATCCGTTCACCTATTCTGCATCTCACAAAGACACGGCGGTGGAAACCAAAAATCTCAAATTTGGACTCAGACCAAAGAACAGATTTCCACTGGTCTAATGTCCATTGCTCGTGTTTCTTGGCCCAAGCAAGTCTCTTATTCTTATTGGTGTCCTTTAGTAGTTGTGTATTCGACCATAAAGGCTTGATTCACACAGTCTCCTCTGAACGGTTGATCTAGAGATGTGTCTGTTACTTGAACTCTGTGAAGCATTTATTTGAGCTGCAATCGGAGGTGCAGTTAACTAATGAGCTTATCCTCTGCAGCAGAGGTAACTCTGGGTCTTCCATTCCTGCGGTGGTCCTCATGAGAGCCAGTTTCATCATACCACAGCAGAGGTAACTCTGGGTCTTCCATTCCTGCGGTGGTCCTCATGAGAGCCAGTTTCATCATACCACAGCAGAGGTAACTCTGGGTCTTCCATTCCTGTGGTGATCCTCATGAGAGCCAGTTTCATCATACCACAGCAGAGGTAACTCTGGGTCTTCCTTTCCTGCGGCGCTCCTCATGAGAGCCAGTTTCATCATACCACAGCAGAGGTAACTCTGGGTCTTCCATTCCTGCGGCGCTCCTCATGAGAGACAGTTTCATCATACCACAGCAGAGGTAACTCTGGGGCTTCCATTCCTGCGGTGGTCCTCATGAGAGCCAGTTTCATCATACCACAGCAGAGGTAACTCTGGGTCTTCCATTTCTGTGGTGGTCCTCATGAAAGCCAGTTTCATCATACCACAGCAGAGGTAACTCTGGGGCTTCCATTCCTGCGGTGGTCCTCATGAGAGCCAGTTTCATCTTAGAGCTGGATGGTTTTTGCGACTGCACATAAAGAAATGTTCAAAGTTCATGACATTTTCCGAATTGACTGACCTTCATGTCTTAAAGTATTGATCGACTGTCGTGTCTCTTTGCTTATTTGAGTTGTTCTTGCCATAATATGGACTTGGTCTTTTACCAAATAAGGCTATCTTCTGTATACCAACCCTACCTTGTCACAACACAACTAATTGGCTCAAATGCATTAAGGAAAGAAATTCCACAAATTAACTTTTAATAAGGCACACCAGTTAATTGAAATGCATTCCAGGTGACAGCCTCATGAAGCTGGTTGAGAGAATGCCAAGAGTGTGCAAAGCTGTCATCAAGGCAAAGGGTGGCTACTTTGAAGAATCTCAAATATAAAATATATTTTGATTTGTTTAACACCTTTTTGGTTACTACATGTGTTATTTCATAGTTTTGATGTCTTCACTATTATTCTACAACGTAAATACTAGTCAACTGCATTGTTGGTTAGGGCTTGTAAGCAAGCATTTCACTGTAAGGTCTACCTGTGGTATTCGGCGCATGTGACATACGATTTGATTTTTAAGTACCTACTTTACTTTATTGAATGTTTATGTTTTCACATTATCCCAAAACATTATATAGCCTATGTTTATTTATCACAATGTTTTTGGGATGTTCTGTTTTGCAATGTAAGGTCACACAATGTCTATTGTCTCTCAAACCCCCTGACATAAATAAACTCAGCAAAAAAAGAAACATCCTCTCACTGTCAACTGTGTTGATTTTCAGCAAACTTAACACGTGTAAATATTTGTATGAACATAACAAGATTCAACAACTGAGACATAAACTGAACAAGTTCCACTGACTTGTGACCAACAGAAACGTAATGTGTCGCTGAACAAAGGGGGGGTCAAAATCAAAATTAACATTCAGTATCTGGTGTGGCCACCAGCTGCATTAAGTACTGCAGTGCATCTCCTCCTCATGGACTGCACCATATTTGCCCGTTCTTGCTGTGAGATGTTACCCCACTCTTCCACCAAGGCACCTGCAAGTTCCTGGACATTTCTGGGGGGAATGGCCATAGCCCTCCAATTCAACAGGTCCCAGACATGCTCAATGGGATTGAGATCTGGGCTCTTCGCTGGCCATGGCAGAACACTGACATTCCTGTCTTGCAGGAAATCACGCACAGAACGAGCAGTATGGCTGGTGGCATTGTCATGCTGGAGGGTCATGTCAGGATGAGCCTGCAGGAAGGACCTGCCTTGCAACATGCCTACAAGCCATCAGTCCAGCCTCTCTCAGCCTGTTGCGGACATTCTGAGCACTGATGGAAGGATTGTGCGTTCCTGGTGTAACTCAGGCAGTTGTTGTTGCCATCCTGTACCTGTCCTGCAGGTGTGATGTTCGGATGTACCGATCCTGTGCGGGTGTTGTTACACGTGGTCTGCCACTGCGAGGACCATCAGCTGTCCGTCCTGTCTCCCTGTAGCGCTGTCTTAGGCGTCTCACAGTACTGACATTGCAATTTATTGCCCTGGTCACATCTGCAGTCCTCATGCCTCCTTGCAGCATGCCTAAGGCACGTTCACGCAGATGAGCAGGGAACCTGGGCATCTTTCTTTGGTGTTTTTCAGAGTCAGTAGAAAGGCCTCTTTAGTGTCCTAAGTTTTCATAACTATGACCTTAATTGCATACCGTCTGTAAGCTGTTATTGTCTTAACGACCATTCCACAGGTGCATGTTCATTAACTGTTTATGGTTAATTGAACAAGCATGGGAAACAGTGTTTAAAGTTATTTGGATTTTTACTAATTATCTTTGAAAGACAGGGTCCTGAAAAACACGCCTTTGTATTTTTACACTGCGCCAGATCCAGGTGTCTGAGGCTTTGTCAGAGGAAGGCCCAAAAAAACTGTCAAAGACTCCAGTCACCCAAGTCATAGACTGTTCTCTCTGCTACCGCATGGCAAGCGGTACTGGAGCGCCAAGTCTAGGACCAAAAGGCTCCTCAACAGCTTCTACCCCCCAAGCCATAATACTGCTGAACAATTAATCAAATGGCCACCCGGACTATTTCCATTGACACCCCCCCCACTTTGTTTTTACACTGCTGCTACTCGCTGTTTATTATCTATGCAGTGTCCCTATACCCCTGCACATTGACTCAGTACCGGTACCCCCTATATATAGCCTCATTATTATATATTTTTTTACATTTTGTCTATTTAATAAATACTTTCTTAACTCTACTTTCTTAACTGCATTGTTGGTTAAGGGCTATAAGTAAGCATTTCACTGTTGTATTCGGCACGTGATGAATAACATTTGATTTGGAAATACAGTAGCAACAGCAGTATCTTTTAGTATCCTTCGGTTTTTTGTCCCCATCATTTCAAACTGCTACTAACAATCTTCTGCATCTCTCTGTTTCTTGTATCGGAAAACAGTGACATTTGGTGCCTTCTTCCCTTGATTTTCTGTATAAAGTGCATCCAGGGACCAAACACTAGCTTGCTGCCATCTCTTTTTCCACTTTGCATAACTATCTTTACCTGCAATATGCCTAACTATCAACTCTATCAGCTCCTTCTCCCCCCAAAAAACTTTAATCTGTGACATCAAGCTCCATATAAGGGCATATCGTGACCTAACCCGTCTCCTCCCCTTCATCTACACTGATTGAAGTGGATTTAACAAGTGACATAAATAAGGGATCAGCATTAGAATCACAGGATCAGGGAAAAGGAGATGATTATGCTCATCTGTAGACAAAGTGAAGATGACAGAATATAAATCCAATTGTAAATAACACCAGCCAGCCTTGATTATGACTATAGGAAGCACAATCAGAAGGAAGAAAAAGAAAACATGCCATTCCGGGAAACCCGGTAATCAATACAGATCGATGATATAGATCACTTTTCTGAACCTCTACTTGCAGTTGAATGCATCGATGGTTTTCGGAAATATGGAACACAAAACGTTTATCTACCATTTAAAAAACAATCTGGAAAATGCGTCTGCTAGTGGGTCCCGATGTGGGCTAATCAGTGGAGACAAGATTATACATTATGATGATGGCTTACCTAGACATCTGTATGTTAAGTATGTGTTGTGGGATTTAGTCTCCATTTTTGGCATTCCTGTGATTGAGGTGGAAAAATCAACAAGCCAAAGACACATTTCCATTTTAACATAAAACTGCTGAGAAAGCTTGGAAATTGAGCTTGAACTCTTGACTTTCATGCTGAAGCTGATAGACAAAAGAGTCTACTGATAAATCTGGGTCTTGATGATTCAGGCTGGTTAAATTGACCAGGATCATAGGGCTATCAACAGGCTATTTGTTTAATCGGCATGGGCACGAATGCATCAAAAGTATGTACTGTAAGACAATGAGGGTTTGTTTTGTGGCATGGTCTTGTTGGGTAAGATTATTGTTACACACCATCTTTTTGAATCCATTCATTTTAATTCTCTCCAGACCTCAAGTCTCATGATTCGGCCTTAATGTTATATTTCATGGACAAAAAAATAAAATAAAACTGAAACAGAAATGTATTCTATTCATAATATAATAAAATGATTAGGGTGATAGTGCTGGTAAAGATGTTGATCGAGAGCAACGTGAGGGGAAATGACAAGAATAAGCAGTGTTGTTCAAATTTAACAAATCTAATCATAGGCTTTAAATCTAAATTTCTTGTCACAAATAATACATTTTCATTAACCCTGTTATTATCTCATGTCTATTCCCTTAGATTAGCCGGTCGTTTGGGGGAAACTACTGTTAGAGAGAACAATGTGTTCCTTCAAACCAGTCGATCAAGAGATGGGGGATTTTGAGCAAGAATAATGTGTCTTTCTGACTAGGGATCACTCTCTGGTTCCTAAGGGGAGATATGGATTATCAATGTGACAATCAACAGTTAGCTGTGTTTATAGCACCTTTTGGTTTAACCTAAATCTCGTCTAAAAGAATAGAATCTCTTTTATGAGGAAGATACATTTGTACCATGGGGAGTGAAGACAGACCCGGGTTGTAGTTGTACTCAACAGTAACTTTGGGTGTCTATTGAAACCACACGAACAGACGCCGTATGTAACAGACGTCGTACGTTGCAGCAGTGTTTTCTGAATGTTGCATCCCCTTTGACTATCCAACCATTGCTCTGGAGCTAGGGCTTTTGAGCTTTCTCTTCCTTAATTTAGCAAAATGCTCTTATTTAGAAAAATAGGTGTTATTATGGGGGGGAACCCCATACATTTCAATATCATAGTCAACTGTTTGTTGTATACTGAACCACCGTTGGCTGTGGAGTTATTACATTATTCTTTGTAGAGATGAAAATCATTCATGGAAGATCAGCGCATGTAAACAACTGGTAAACAATATAATCATAAAGGCATCATTATTTTTAATCCTTCAGTTGAACTTTCACTTCACACTTCAAAGTTTAACCAATCCAAAGTCTAACCTTTTGTCAGCTTAATACATATGCCTTGAGGATAAAAAATAAAAAAAAATCTAGGAAAACCTATTTGTAGTGTTACTGGTCAGAGGTTGTCAGACTGATGAGATATCTAGAGTCCGTCTAACAAGATAACATCATCTCCCCAGGTTCCAAGAGGTTGTTATCCTTTTGGTATGATTAGGATTATGTAGCAAGGTCAAGAAAAACATGGCCTCAGCTTTGATGCATTGAAGCATTGTAGGCCAACAATACACGGCTTATGTTATATGACATGTACTTACCAGGAATCTCTTATGTTTCCTAGAGGTCTGGACTATTTAGACTATCACACTACTCCTGTAGAGCCATTATCTATGCTCTCTGACTGACCCAGGCCCAAAGAGCCGAGCACATGTGTGTGTGTGTGTGTTGCCTCCCAGGCCCAGCAGCAGGTACATATTTGGAGAAATGAACGTGGTCATTTTACACATTGAGTCTTGGGGTGAGTGTGACACTGACCTTCTTTAGTTAGTCAATCTGCTTGTTGTGTACGCTGGTGTTGTCAATAGCCAGCACATCCACAGACACCTCTTTCTCCAGACGATACTTATTCACCCCAACAATCACCTCTGAACCTGGGGGACACAACCAGAGAAAGACACAGTCAGAGAGGGGACCTAGTCAAACACACACACAAACAGAGTAAGAAATATACCATATCCTGTTTTATTTGTGAGGTTCGCAAAAATGTGTTTCATAAGCAGTGACTTCATGTAATTGAGTACATGTTTGAATAGGTCTTATATTTTCAATAATTCCTATTGACAGGTTTCATTCATGGGTACTTGACTGACGTCATGTGGTTGGTTGTCGGTACTGCACCATGGCTCCTGTATTATTTTTAACCATGATTTTCCCTCAGACTGTTTCATGCTGATGGAATTTATGGTAGGTAGGAAATGCTTCTCCACTCCTTTCCCAGTTAAAGGCACTTTCTTTTGATATAATTACGTCCAAATTGTCACAGAATATGTATGAACTACCGTACAATGTAATGACATGTAGTTTTATTGTAATCTAAAGTGTATTATGGTTGTTTTAACCAAGTTTTCATGCTAACTTGTTAGCTGTGCTAGCTCTTGTCCTGTTAGCCATGTACACTGTTAGCTAGCTTGTTTTCAACATGTGCGCCCCAAACATAGAAGGTTCAACATTTTTGTTGAGTTATCCTTTTCTGTTGTAGGAGTGTGAGAGAAGCCATAAGTCAACTAACACTGCAGTGCATGTTATTGTCTGTCCCAAGTATGTGAATGAATGTGTTGTCTACGGGTATTTGATCATTTTACATGGAGCTCATATGAATTAAGAAAACATGTTAAAATACTATACGATCAAAACAAGAATAATATAAGACTGTTTCATGCAGATGGAATTAATGGAGTTTGAGAGAAGCCAAAAGTCAACTAACACGGTGTGTAATTGTCTGTCACAGAAATAAAAAATAAAGTTTACATGAACCGGAAGGTTACACACACACACGCAGCAGGCTGCTGGTTAAGGGAAGCAATAGAAGACATCGCAGTTCACTTTTCCACGACGGCTAGTTAACATCATGCACCCTTTTGAAACTGTAGGAAATAGAAAGTAACCCACCCCTACTGTAATCAATGAGCTACTATTGGGGCCCCACCTCCTGTCTTCTCCCTTTCTAACTCTCCCCCGCCTCTCTCAGCACGCAACAAAGCAGTAGAGTACAGCTGGGCATCCTTGCGTGCTAACAAGGCCAACGTTCACAAGAAGCACATTGTAAATGTAGTACTGGCACCAACCCTTTATATATAGTTGAACTCAGAAGTTTACAAACAATTAGCTTGGAGTCATTAAAACTAGTTTTTCAACCACTCTTGTTAACAAACTATAATTTTGGCAAGTCGGTTAGGACATCTACTTTGTGCATGACACAAGTCATTTTTCCAACAATTGTTTACAGACAGATTATTTAACTTATAATTCACTGTATCACAATTACAGTGGGTCAGAAGTTTACATACACTAAGTTGATTGTGCCTTTAAACAGCTTGGAAAATTCCAGAAAATTACGTCATGGCTTTAAATCAAAACAAAGTTTATTTGTCAAGTGCGCTGGATACAACAGGTGTAGACCTTACTGTGAAATGCTTACTTACAGGCTCTAACCAATAGTGCAAAAAAGGTATTAGGTGAACAGGTAAGTAAAGAAATAAAACAATGGTAAAAAGACAGGCTATATACAGTAGCGAGGCTACATACAGACACCGGTTAGTCAGGCTGATTGAGGTAGTATGTACATGTAGATATGGTTAAAGTGACTATGCACATATGATAAACAGAGAGTAGCAGTCGTGTAAAAGAGAGGTTGGCGGGTGGTGGTGGGACACAATGCAGGTAGCCCGGTTAGCCAATGTGCGGGAGCACTGGTTGCTCGGCCCAATTGAGGTAGTATGTACATGAATGTATAGTTAAAGTGACTATGCATATATGATAAACAGAGAGTAGCAGCGTAAAAAGAGGGATGGGGGGTCACACAATGCAAATAGTCTGGGTAGCCATTTGATACCTGTTCAGGAGTCTTATGGCTTGGGGGTAAAAACTGTTGAGAAGCATTTTTGTCCTAGACTTGGCACTCCGGTACCACTTGCCATGCGGTAGTAGAGAGAACAGTCTATGGCTGGGGTCTTTGACAATTTTTAGGACCTTCCTCTGACACTGCCTGGTGTAGAGGTCCTGGATGGCAGGCAGCTTAGCCCCAGTGAGGTACTGGGCCATACGCACTACCCTCTGTAGTGTCTTGCGGGCAGAGGCCGAGCAATTGCCTACCAGGCAGGCATGCAACCGGTCAGGATGCTCTCGATGTTGCAGCTTTTGAGGATCTCAGGACCCATGCCAAATCTTTTAGTTTCCTGAGGGGGAATGGGCTTTGTCGTGCCCTCTTCACGACTGTCTTGGTGTGTTTGGACCATTCTAGTTTGTTGTTGATGTGGACACCAAGGAACTTGAAGCTCTCAACCTGCTCCACTACAGCCCCGTCGATGAGAATGGGGGAGTGCTCGGTCCTCCTTTTCCTGTAGTCCACAATCTCCTTAGTCTTGGTGACGTTGAGGGATAGGTTGTTATTCTGGCAACACCCGGTGCCAGAAGCTTCTGATAGGCTAATTGACATTTCAGTCAATTGGAGGTGTACCTGTGGATGTATTTCAAGGTCTACCTTCAAACTCAGTGCCTCTTTGCTTGAAATCAAGGGAAAAATCAAAAGACATCAGCCAAATCCTCAGAAAATGGATTGTAGACCTCCACAAGTCTGGTTCATCCTTGGAAGCAAATTCCAAATGCCTGAAGGTACCACATTCATCTGTACAAACAATAGTACGCAAGTACACCATTGGACCATTCAGCCATCATACCACTCAGGAAGAAGATGTGTTCTGTCTCCTTGAGATGAACGTACCTTGGTGCGAAAAGTGCAAATCAATCCCAGGTACAAAAGTATCTCTATCCACAGTAAAACAAGTCCTATATCGACATAACCTTGCTCAGCAAGGAAGAAGCCACTTCTCCAAAACTGCCATAAAAAAGCCAGACTACGGTTTTCAACTGCACATGGGGACAAAAATCGTACTTTTTGGAGAAATGTCCTCTGGTCTGATGAAATAAAAATAGAACTGTTTGGCCATAATGACAATCGTTATGTTAGGAGGAAAAAGGGGGAGGCTTGCAAGCCGAAGAACACCACTATCATGTTGTGGGGGTGCTTTGCTGCAGGAGGGACTGCTGCACTTCACAAAATAGATGGCATCATGAGGCAGGAACATTATGTGTATATATTGAAGCAACATCTCAAGACATCAGTTAAATCTTGGTCGCAAATGGGTCTTCCAAATGGACAATGACCCAAAGCATACTTCCAAAGTTGTGGCAAAATGGCTTAAGGACAACAAAGTCAAGGTATTGGAGTGGCCATCACAAAGCCCTGACCTCAATCCTATAGAAAATGTGTGGGCAGAACTGAAAAAGCGTGTGCGAGCAAGGAGGCCTACAAACCTGATTCGGTTCCACCAGCTCTGACAGGAGGAATGCGCCAACATTCACCCAACTTGTTGTGGGAAGCTTGTGGAAGGCTACCTGAAACATTTGACCCAAGTTAAACAATTTAAAGGCAATGCTACCAAATACTAATTGAGTGCATGTAAACTTCTGACCCACTGGGGATGTGATGAAAGAAATAAAAGCTGAAATAAATCATTCTCTCCACTATTATTCTGACATTTCACATTCTTAAAATAAAGTGGTGATCCTAACTGACCTAAGACAGGGAATTTTTACTAGGATTAAATGTCAAGAATTGTGAGTTTAAATGTTTAAACAGAGTTTAAATGTACTTGGCTAAGGTGTATGTAAACGTCCGACTTCAACTAGAGCTTCCTCTCTTTTTTCTTCTGTTTTCTTTCACACGCACGCACGCACACACGCACACGCACGCACGCACGCACGCACACACACACACAAACACACAGACATGTTCAAAGGCATGGGGTCACTTAGAAATGTCCTTGTTTTTGAAAGAAAATCATATTTTTTCCATTAAAATAACATCAAATTGATCAGAAATACAGTGTAGACATTGTTAATGTTGTAAATGACTATTCTAGCTGGAAACAGCAGATTTTTTAATATCTACATAGGCATACAGAGGCCCATTATCAGCAACAATCACTCCTGTGTTCCAATGTCACGTTGTGCTAATCCAAGTTTAGCATTTTAAAAGGCTATTTGATCATTAGAAAACCCTTTTAGAATGATGTTAGCACAGCTGAAAACTCTCGTTCTGATTAAAGAAGCAATAAAACTGTCATTCTTTAGACTAGTTGAGTATCTGGAGCATCAGCATTTGTGAGTTTGATTACAGGTTTGATTACAGGCTCTGAAATCTGTCAGTCTACTCTTGTTCTGAGAAATGAAGGCTATTCCATGCGAGAAATTGCCAAGAAACTGAAGATCTCGTACAACGCTGGGTACTACTCACTTCACAGAACAGCGCAAACTGGCCCTAACCAGAATAGAAAGAGGAGTGGGAGGCCACGGTGCACAACTGAGCAAGAGGACAAGTACATTAGTGTCTAGTTTGAGAAACAGATGCCTCACAAGTCCTCAACTGGCAGCTTCATTAAATAGTACCCGCAAAACACCAGCATCAACGTCAACAGTGAAGAGATGAATAGATGACGCTATTTTAAATGGGCAAAAAAGTTGCTTTTCTTTCAAAAACAAGGACATTTCTAAGTGACCCCAAACTTTTTAACAGTAGTGCACTGCTCAAAAAAATAAAGGGAACACTAAAATAACACATCCTAGATCTGAATGAATGAAATATTATTATTAAATACTTTTTTCTTTACATAGTTGAATGTGCTGACAACAAAATCACACAAAAATTATCAATGGAAATCAAATTTATCAACCCATGGAGGTCTGGATCAAAACCACACTACAGGCTGATCCAACTTTGATGTAATGTCCTTAAAACAAGTCAAAATGAGGCTCAGTAGTGTGTGTGGCCTCCACGTGCCTGTATGACCTCCCTACAACGCCTGGGCATGCTCCTGATGAGGTGGCGGATGGTCTCCTGAGGGATCTCCTCCCAGACCTGGACTAAAGCATCCGCCAACTCCTGGACAGTCTGTGGTGCAACATGGCGTTGGTGGATGGAGCGAGACATGATGTCCCAGATGTGCTCAATTGGATTCAGGTCTGGGGAACGGCCGGGCCAGTCCATAGCATCAATGCCTTCCTCTTGCAGGAACTGCTGACATACTCCAGCCACATGAGGTCTAGCATTGTCTTGCATTAGGAGGAACCCAGGGCCAACCACACCAGCATATGGTCTCACAAGGGGTCTGAGGATCTCATCTCGGTACCTAATGGCAGTCAGGCTACCTCTGGCGAGCACACGGAAGAAATGTCACCCCACACCATGACTGACCCACCGCCAAACCGGTCATGCTGGAGGATGTTGCAGGCAGCAGAACGTTCTCCACGGCGTCTCCAGACTGTCACGTCTGTCACAGGTGCTCAGTGTGAACCTGCTTTCATCTGTGAAGAGCACAGGGCGCCAGTGGCGAATTTGCCAATTTTGGTGTTCTCTGGCAAATGCCAAACGTCCTGCACGGTGTTGGGCTGTAAGCACAACCCCCACCTGTGGACGTCGGGCCCTCATACCACCCTCATGGAGTCTGTTTCTGACCATTTGAGGGCTCTGGCATTTTGCAGGGCTCTGGCAGTGCTCCTCCTGCTCCTCCTTGCACAAAGGCGGATGTAGCGGTCCTGCTGCTGGGTTGTTGCCCACCTACGGCCTCCTCCACGTCTCCTGATGTACTGGCCTGTCTCCTGGTAGCGCCTCCATGCTCTGGACACTACGCTGACAGACACAGCAAACCTTCTTGCCACAGCTCGCATTGATGTGCCATCCTGGATGAGCTGCACTACCTGAGCCACTTGTGTGGGTTGTAGACTCCGTCTCATGCTACCACTAGAGTGAAAGCACCGCCAGCATTCAAAAGTGACCAAAACATCAGCCAGGAAGCATAGGAACTGAGAAGTGGTCTGTGGTCACCACCTGCAGGACCACTCCTTTATTGGGGGTGTCTTGCTAATTGCCTATAATTTCCACCTGTTGTCTATTCCATTTGCACAACAGCATGTGAAATGTATTGTCAATCAGTGTTGCTTCCTAAGTGGACAGTTTGATTTCACAGAAGTGTGATTGACTTGGAGTTACATTGTGTTGTTTAAGTGTTCCCATTATTTTTTTGAGCAGTGTATTAGTACCAGTCAAAAGTTTGGACATTCGCTCATTCAAGGGTTGTTCTTTATTTTTACTATTTTCTACATTATATAATAATACTGAATACATCAAAACTATGAAAAAACACACATGTAGTAACCAAAAATGTGTTAAAACAAATCTAAATATATTTTACATTTGAGATTCTTCAAAGAGCCACCCTTTGCCTTGATGACAGTTTTGCACACTCTTGGCATTCTCTCAACCAGCTTCACCTGGAATGCTTTTCCTACAGTCTTGAAGGAGTTCCCACATACGCTGAGCACTTGTTGGCTGCTTTTCCTTCGCTCTGCAGTCCAACTCATCCCAAACCATCTCAATTGGGTTGAGATCGGGTGATTGCGGAGGCCAGGTCATCTGATGTAACACTCCATCACTCTCCTTCTTGGTCAAATAGCCCTGGAGGTGTGTGGGGTCATTGTCCTGTTAAAAAATAAATGATAGTCCCACTAAGTGCAAATCAGATGGGATGGTATATCGCTGCAGAATGCTATGGTAGCCAGGAATTCTAAATAAATCACAGACAGTGTCACCAGCGAAGCACCCCCACACCATCACACCTCCTTTTTCATGCTTCACGGTGGGAACCACACATGCAGAGCTCATCCGTTCACCTACTCTGCGTCTCACGACGACACGGTGGTTGGAACCAAAAATCTCAAATTTGGACTCATTGCTCGTGTTTCTTGGCCTAAGCAAGTCTCCTCTTCTTATTGGTGTCCTTTAGTTTTTGATAATGGTGGGACCCAGGCCTCTAATGTAAGCTATGTTACAGTCAACTATGATATAGGCCCTCATGTGAACCATTTTAACTTTGAGCCTGTTTCTTATACTGAGGTCTATAAAGCACTATAAAGGCTACAGACACTAAAAAGTCTGCAGGTTCAGACAGACATTTTCAACTTGAGTCTCTTGACCAATTCCTTACCCAGCATTTGGAAATCAGCTTATGTCCTCCCACTGCTAAAGGGTGGAGATCCCTCAGATGCTAATAACTATCGTCCTATCTCCAAACTCCCTATCCTGGCCAGTCTATGAATCCCTAGTGAGCTCACAGTTAAAAAACGTCTTAATTGAAAAGAACATACTGAGCGGTGTTCAGTCTGGCTTTAGATCGGGGCACAACACCACAACTGCAGCTATGGCAGTGGCAAACGACATCATTAATGCACTTGATAAAAAGCAACATTGTGCTGCTCTGTTTGTGGATTTTATTCAGTTGACCATGAATTGTTGCTACTGTAGCTAGACTCAGAAACATTGGTCCCTCTTTACCTCTGTAGTCTGGTCTCCTTCACCACCAGCAGTTACCATACCTGGTCTGCTAGGTGTTGCTACTTAAAGTCCCCAGAACATTCACAGTATTAGACAAGACTGCCTTCTCTTCTTGTGCACCAGACGCATGGAATAATCTACAATCCATGCTTCATCTAGATACTGAATGTTAGGGCCACTGATATACATTTTAAATACTGATGGGAGACTCTGTTACAGAGTGTAAATGCTATTTTTAGGCTGGATCATGTTGTTGTATGTTTTAATTATGTAATGTATTGATTGTTGCTGCCTTCTTGGCCAGGTCTCCCTTGAAAAAGAGACTCTGGGTCTCAATGGGCTTTTCCTGGTTAAATAAAGGTTAAATAAATAAATACCATTTGTGGTTTCTTTGCAGTAATTTGACCATGAAGGCTTGATTCACACAGTCTCCTCTGAACAGTTGATGTTGAGATGTGTCTGTTACTTGAACTCTGTGAAGCATTTATTTGGGTTGCAATCTGAGGTGCAGTTAAGTCTAGAACTTATCCTCTGCAGCAGAGGTAACTCTGGGTCTTCCTTTCCTGTGGTGGTCCTCATGAGAGCCAGTTTCATCATAGTGCTTGATGGTTTTTGCAACTGCACTTGAAGTTCTTGAAATTTTCAGTATTGAATGACAATGTCTTCAAGTAATGACGGACTGTCGTTTCTCTTTGCTTATTTGAGCTGTTCTTGGCCAAAAGTTTTGAGAATGACACAAATATAAATTTTCACAAAGTCTGCTGACTCAGTTTGTATGATGGCAATTTGCATATACTCCAGAATGTTATGAAGAGTGATCCCTATTTGCCATGCAAATGAACTGAATCCCCCAAAAAACATTTCCACTGCATTTCAGCCCTGCCACAAAAGGACCAGCTGACATCATGTCAGTGATTCTCTCATTAACAAAGGTGTGAGTGTTGACGAGGACAAGGCTGGAGATCACTCTGTCATGCTGATTGAGTTTGAATAACAGACTGGAAGCTTCAAAAGGAGGGTGGTGCTTGGAATCATTGTTCTTCCTCTGTCAGCCATGGTTACCTGCAAGGACGTGCCGTCATCATTATTTTGCACAAAAAGGGCTTCACAGGCAAGGATATTGCTGCCAGTAAGATTGCACCTAAATCAACCATTTATCGGATCATCAAGAACTTCAAGGAGAGCGGTTCAATTGTTGTGAAGAAGGCTTCAGGGCGCCCAAGAAAGTCCAGCAAGCGCCAGGACCCTCTCCTAAAGTTGATTCAGCTGTGGGATCGGGGCGCCACCAGTACAGAGCTTGCTCAGGAATAGCAGCAGGCATGTTATTTGCAGGATTTCTCCATAATTTCAATAGCATTGGGTTTATGGTATTGACTAAAATCTGGGTTTCTGATTGTAATTCAACTATTGGTATGTTTTGCCTGGACAGTTACGGCCGCCAGTGTTTAAGATATAAACTGAACGTTTTAACAGCTTGCTTAGTTAAAATTGAAAGGCTAATTTATTCAACATAAATAGCGAGGCGATTTCGATGTAATACGTTGCCTAAATGGTCTGCTGGAATAACATATTTAGAATGGAGTTGTATTTAAATAACTGAATCAAAGAAGAGACCGTTACCTAAATCTAATGAATTCTAATAATAGCGGTTGCGATAGAGCTGTGCCCACCAAAATATTTCCTTTTTTTCCTTCTGATTACTGTTGCTGGGTTTTATAGTTTAGGTAACACCAGTGCATTTGAGCAGGAAGTTAATCTATTCTAACATTATAATCTGTTTCCATTACGTGGAACAATGTCCAGTCATTGAAGTGGATTGCAGTTTGAGTGTATTTGTATTTTAAAGGGACAGTGCACAATAAATAAACTTTTCAGTAAAAGTGACGGTTTTAGCCAGCCGGCTCATTTTCAATCTCAGTCCCTTGGCAGGTTATTAAAAACAATTACAATACCGAAATCAAGGAGCAGTGAGCACACGCAGAGCAACATAGAACAAGCAACACGTAGCACGCAAAAAGCAACAAAACAAAATCCATACAGTAAAAGCAAGTGTTTCCAAGCCTCACCAGCTACAGACAACATGGAAAGCTGCAATACATTATTCTCACCAGTCTGATTGGCCTCTTACCATGTCTTCATGTTATTTTTGAAGGTGTGATAGGTGGTACAGTTGTGTGTGTCTGATGGCAGGGTATTCCAGACATGGGAAGCTCTCACAGAGAAAGCAGATTGACTCAAGGTGCTTTTCCTTAAGGTAATTATACAGTCACCTCTCTTGGCAGACCTTGTGGATCTGCTGCCATATGTTTGGGTTTCCTGTTTAACAAAAGTACTGAGTGGAGGGGGAGCCAGACCATATAGGATCTTGAATACAATACATGAATTGGTGTATTGAACACGAGTTTTCCAACTCAGGAGCTCATGCTTTCTGAGGATGTGACAGTGATTATGGCTATTGGGCTTCCTATCAAGCACTTTGAGAGCCTGTTTGCAGACAGACTGAATGGGTTTTAATGTTGTATCGCAAGCTTGGGCCCAACTAGTCAAGCAGTATGTTAAGTGGGGGAGTATGATAGATTTGAAGTACAGTTTTGCTATCTCTGTAGTCAAATAATTTCATATATATTGGATATTAGCTGGGTTGAATTTGGTTATTTGAGTTACCTTTTTCACCTGCTTTTTAAAAGAGAGGGTGGAACCAAGTATGATGCCAAGGTACTTAAAATCAGATACGACCTGGAGCTTCTACCCTGACACACAGACATCTGGCTCAGTGGCATCAGTTGTCCTCTTTGTGAGGAACATGCAGACTGATTTTTTTTCACATTGAGATGCAAACATGAGTCACTGAGCCACCTTGTAACCTGGACCATTACAGTAGTGAGTTCTTGTGCAGCTTGTTGTTTGCTCTTTGCATCCACATATATCACTGTATCATCTGCATACATTTGAACTTCAGACCCAGTACAGACAGAAGGCAGATCATTAATGTTCAGGCTGAACAGTATTGACCCTTGGGGCACACCCACATCATAGCTAAGAGTAACAGTTCGTTTTGACTATTACGCTGATGAGACAGCACCAACTTTTTGAAGGTTCTAGATTTGTTGAACAACAGGTTTATATTTTTACTAAATGAATGCAACAAATTGAAATTATTAGATTACTGGAAAGGGGTTACGGGTTTGTTTATTGATTAGGTGTTGATTTCCCTTAATGAAACGCTGTATTATCTGATGTGTTTTGAGTAGGATTCTGCCTTCCGGGACTGATGGAAGTCCCCTACAGTTTGTACGTTAAGGTAGGCGTACACGTCTCAAACGTTTTATTAAATGCCTGGGATCAAATATCACAGATTCCTTACGCTGAGAAATTGACTACATTTGTGACAGAAAAAGGTATTACATTTAGATGGGTAACAGGAACAATCTAAGGCAAAACAGCATTAGATATGTTGTTGGACATTGGTCTAGTAACGATACCAGGGTAATTATATATGGTAATGGAAAAGAGAGACCAGTCATATAATATGGGAGTGAAATGTTAGACTCGGGAGTGAGATACATGTTGCCGGGTCTAAGGTTAGCACATGCTAAAATAAGCACACATAAACGTTGGGGTAGACTAAAACACACGATTAATGATTTGAGGGAGTACCGTAGACGTATCATTATTATCAGGTTTTGTTTGTAGTTAAAACTTTTGGGTTGCTGAATAGGTGTAGTATAGTAAATACTAATGAAAATATGTGTTTTTACCAGGAGAGTGGGGGTGTCATTGTCTGGCTTTGGAATGTTTCCCGGGGCTATGGTCTTGGGGATAGCAGTGAATGAGACCCCCCCCCACACACACACACACACACACAAACAACACACTATTTGTTGGTGTTTTTAAAATATTGTGTTTGATTTGTGTGGGTTTAGTGAGTTTTCCATTTGGCTTTTGTCTTGGCTGATTTCTTTTGATTTTCCCATGATGTCAAGCAAAGAGGCACTGAGTTTGAAGGTAGGCCTTGAAATACATCCACAGGTACACCTCCAGTTGACTCAAATGATGTCAATTAGCCTATCAGAAGTTTCTAAAGCCATTAAATAATTTTCTGGAATTTTCCAAGCTGTTTAAAGGCACAGTCAACTTAGTGTATGTAAACTTCTGACCCACTGGAATTGTGAAACAGTGAATTTTTGTCTAAACAAATGTTTGGAAAAATGACTTGTGTCATGAACAAAGTCAATGTCCTAACCGACTTGCCAAAATTATAGTTTGTTAACAAGAAATTTGTGGAGTGGTTGAAAAATGAGTTTTAATGGCTCCAACCTAAGTGTATGTAAACTTCCGACTTCAACTGTATTTGTTGGGGGTTGAAATGGGAGACAGTACTAAGTTTCTTGGGAGGAGGCTGAGCCAGTGCTATATGAATCCATGCAATGAATCATTGCTTTTATGCTTCTTGTTTTATGAAGAATGTATGCATTTTCTGCGTGTGAATGAATGTTTTTAAATCTTGTAATTTTCTTTTAAATTGAGAGAACTCTCAAAATGGGGGATTATGGTGGAAATTACAAGATTATGTTACAATGATGTTATTGCATCATATGGTTGTTGTATGCAACAGAATAAGGGGTTATTAGAACGCTCATCTGTGTGCTCTACCGAGGATGGGCCTCTGGAAGATTTACAATGTCTTTGGGTGATACCACATTCCAGAGCATGAGTTACTGTTTCTGTTCTATAAAAGGTACCAGGGAGAGATGATCCCAGGGCCAGCCTTGGTCTCTACACAAAATATAACTGTTTTTACAGCAGATATTGTCTGCTGTGAATTATAATTATCTTTCATACAAATCTTAACATTGTGACCCATTCCATACATCTGTTGTTCATCATGTAGACTGAAGGGGGTGCCTCTTGGCTATAAAATATCTTTGTATCTTTGTCTTGGGGCTCTCAACGAATAATCTGAGGGTGATTCACCGACCAGCCATTATTAACATAGAGCACTCAATCTATACACTCTTTATGTGTGTGTTGTACTGACCTGCTCCCTTATTAATAAGTGAATAAAGATTTAGATTAAGTATAACTCTAACTTGTGTGATAAGTTTCTCTCTCCTCATTTGATGTTAAAGTAATTAACCACCACAGAACGTGCACGTGCGTGCGTGCTAGAGAGACCATATGTTATGTGTGTGTGAAGCACAAAAAGACTGCGCTTTATATTCTAACACTTTTGAGAGCTGCTGGATTTCATTGCTATCTCCCTTTACCCAGCAAGCATGGAGAGATGACAGCAATACAGAACTGGACATAAGAGATCATCCATCTATCTAGATCTCTCCTTACCCCCACACACTATAGGCAGGTTGCCTAGCGGTTAAGAGCGTTGGGCCGGTAACCGAAAGGTTGCTGGTTTGAATCCCTAAGCCAGCGAGGTGGAAAAATCTGCCGTTCTGCCCCTGAGCAGCAACTGCTCCCAAGGTGCCGTTGACGTTGAGATAGATCAAGGCAGTTCCCCGCACCTCTCTGATTCAGAGGGGTTGGGTTATGTGGAAGACACATTTCGGTTGAATGAATTCAGTTGTGCAGCTACTAGGTATCCTCTTTTCTTTCAAACAACTGTCTCACTTCTAAGCCTCAGACTGTTTTGTAACACACACACACACACACACACACACACACACACACACATTCTTTCACTTCCCCTGGCCAGTTTTCACTAGGCCTTTGATGAATGTATGATCCAAACCACAGCTGTGGAAACAGACCTCTAAGACCCTAAATGCTACTTAATTCCAGGCAGACTTGTGTTGTTATGCTCCCGGGCAGAACACTTAATCCACCTGCCACAGGCAAATAGTTTAATGTGTGTGTGTGTGTGTGTCTGTGTAAAGGCACTCGCGTGCAAATACATATCCACTTTTAAAAATGTATGCGTGCATAGATAGAGCTGCATGGAGGCTATGTGAATTAAATTTGCTAAAAGCTCTGAGCACAGCTTGGGCTATATAAATGCATATTCACACCGGGAGGCTGGAACAAAACTTTCCAATTCATAAGCAGTTATAAAATAGCCTCTGGGGTAAATTTGAAAGTGAATGAATGCATGAAACCTGTCGTGCATCAACCATGCCCTCATGCCCTGTATTTAAGCAATAAGGCCAGAGGGGGTGTGATATATGGCCAATATACCACAGCTAAGGGCTGTTCTTAGGCACGTCGCAACACGTGCTTGGATAGAGCCCGTAGCCGTGGTATATTGGTAATATACCAAAACGACCCGAGGTGCTATTATAAATTCGTTACAAACTTAAATAGAGCAGTAAAAATAAATACTTAGTCAGTCATACCCATGGTATACCTCTGATATACCACAGCTTTCAGCCAAACAGCATTCAGGGCTCGAACCACACAGTTTATAAACGTAGATAAGAGTTGACCAACTCTCTGGTCTTCCTGGTGAGATACTGGGACTTTCTTTCCTACCTGTTGATCAGATCCCGGATGTCTCATCTCCCTCTCTAGTGACATTATTAAAGACCTGGACAGATGAAAGCTAATTCCAGGTCGTACTGTTGACAACTGCCACAATGTTTTCAACTACACAGAGATATGCAAAGCAGGAGGGCTTGGTTGTAACAGTCTTCCAGAACTAGACAAATGCGAATGTCACTTCTGTTTTTAGTTTTTCCTTGAATAACAAATGTCTAGCCTATGACTTCACGATACTATCTGGGTACTGCTTCAAGATTTATCAGACATATTCTTTGGAGTGGAAACTGACAGTTGAAAACATATAAGAGACCACAGTTAAAGGTATGACACTAAACCACAGCTCCCTGACTGAAGTTGGACTATTGAGACCACAGTTAAAGGTATGACACTAAACCACAGCTCCCTGACTGAAGTTGGACTATTGAGACCACAGTTAAAGGTATGACACTAAACCACAGCTCCCTGACAAGTCTAACTATTGAGACCACAGTTAAAGGTATGACACTAAACCACAGCTCCCTGACTGAAGTTGGACTATTGAGACCACAGTTAAAGGTATGACACTAAACCACAGCTCCCTGACAAGTCTAACTATTGAGACCACAGTTAAAGGTATGACACTAAACCACAGCTCCCTGACAAGTCTAACTATTGAGACCACAGTTAAAGGTATGACACTAAACCACAGCTCCCTGACAAGTCGGACTATTGAGACCACAGTTAAAGGTATGACACTAAACCACAGCTCCCTGACAAGTCGGACGATTGAGACCACTGGTACCAAACTATCTTACACATCACGTCAGCTACTTCCTCCGGGTCTTAAAATGACATCTTCCCTTATTTTTTACAATTTTATTTAACCTTTATTTAATTAGACAAGTCAGTTAAGAACAAATACTTATTTACAATGATGGCCTACCAAAAGGCCTGCGGGGACAGGGGCTGGGATAAAAAAAATAATTAAAGAACAAAACACAAAATCAACAAGAGAGACACCATAACACTGCATAAATAGACACCTAAGACAACATAGCATGGCAGCAACACATGACAACAACATGGTAGCAACAACATGGTAGCAGACCAACATGGTAGCAGCACAAAACATGGTACAAACATTATTGGTCCAGACAACAGCACAAAGGGCAAGATGGTAGAGACAAAAATACATCATGCAAAGCAGCCACAACTGTCAGTAAGAGTGTCCATGATTGAGTCTTTGAATGAAGAGATTGAGATAAAACTGTCCAGTTTGAGTGTTTGTTGCAACTCGTTCCAGTCGCTAGCTGCAGCGAACTGAAAAGACGAGCGACCCAGGGATGTGTGTGCTTTGGGGACGTGTAAAAGAATGTGACTGGCAGAACGGGTGTTGTATGTGGAGGATGAGGGCTGCAGTAGATATCTGATAGGGGGAGTGAGGCCTAAGAGGGTTTTATAAATAAGCATCAACCAGTGGGTCTTGAGACAAGTATACAGAGAGGACCAGTTTACAGAGGAATATAGAGTGTAGTGATGTGTCCTATAAGGAGCATTGGTGGTAAATCTGATGGCCAAATGGTAAAGAACATCTAGCCACTCGAGAGCACCCTTACCTGCCGATCTATAAATTACGTCTACATAATCTAACATGAGTAGGATGGTCATCTAAAATCAGGGTTATTTTGGCAGCTAGGGTGAAAGAAGAGCTATTACGATAGAGGAAACTAAGTCTAAATTTGACTTTAGCCTGCTGCTTTGATATGTGCTGAGAGAAGGACAACATACCGTCTAGCCATACTCCCAAGTACTTGTATGAGGTGACTACCTCAAGCTCTACACCCACAGAGGTAGCAATCACACATGTGGGGAGAGGGGAATTCTTCTTACCAAATCACATTACCTTTGTTTTGGAGGTGTTCCGAACGAGGTTAAGGGCAGAGAAGGCTTGTTGGACACTAAGAAAGCTTTGTTGTAGAGCGTTTAACACCAAATCCGGGGAGGGGCCAGCTGAGTATAAGACTATCATCTGCATATAAATGGATGAGAGAGCTTCCTACTGCCTGAGTTGTTGTTGTTGATGTAAATTGAGAAGAGTGTGGGGCCTAGGATCGAGCATTGAGGTTCTCCCTTGGTGACAGGCAGTGGATGAGACAGCAGATGTTCTGACTTTATACACTGCACTCTTCGAGAGAGGTAGTTAGCTAACCAGGCCAAAGACTCCTCAAACACACCAATACAAGAATGGAATTGTCTACCATATCAAATGCTTTGGCCAAGTCAATAAAAATAGCAGCACAACATTGCATAGAATCAAGAGCAATGGTGACATTATTGAGGACTTTTAAGGTTGCAGTGACACATCCATAACCTGAGCGGAAACCAGATTGAATACCAGAGAGAATACTATAGACAATCAATCAACTGACTGGCTTTCTTGAAATCAACTTTTGATAAACAATGCAAAATAGGAATAGGCCTATGACAGTTAGGATCAGCTTGATCTACCAATTTAAATAAAGGACGAACAGTGGCTGCCTTCCAAGCAATGGGAACCTCCCCAGAGAGGAGACAGGTTAAAAAGGTCAGAGATAGGCTTGGCGATGATAGGAGCAGCAACCTTAACCTCTTGTGACTAGGGGGCAGAATTTTCACTTTTGGATAAATAGCGTGCCCAATTTCAACTTCCTGCTACTCATGCCAAGAATATAAGATATGCATATTATTCATATATTTGGATAGAACACTCTGAAGTTTCTAAAACTGTTTGAATCATGTCTGTGAGTATAACATAACTTATGTAGCAGGCAAAACCCCGAGGACTAACTGTTCAGAACTTGTTTTCAGTTCCTACCACTTCCACTGGATGTCACCAGTCTTTAGAATTTGGTTGAGGTTATTCCTTTGTGCAATGAAGAAGTAGGCCAACTAGGAACTAAGGACACTTTTGTAAGTTGCGCAAGACGTGAAAAGCAGCGCTGGTTTGTATTCTTTCCTGTATTGAATACAGATTGCCCCGTCTACAATTTACAATCTACAATTTGACCGATTATTAACGTTTAAAAATACCTAAAGTTGTATTACAAAGGTAGTTTGAAATATTTTGGCAAAGTTTATAGGCAACTTTTGAAATATTTTGTAGTGACGTTGCGTTTTTTTCTGGATCAAACGTGCTTTATAAATGGACATTTTGGATATATATGGATGGAATTAATCGAACAAAAGGACCAATTGTGATGTTTATGGGACATATTGGAGTGCCAACAAAAGAAGCTTGTCAAAGGTAATGCATGTTTTATATTTTATTTCAGCGTTTTGTGTAGCGCCTGCAGGGTTGAAATATGCTAGCTCCTTTGTTCACTGCTGGTGCAGATGGTGCAGGCTATCAGATAATAGCTTCTTATGCTTTCGCCAAAAAGCATTTTTTAAATCTGACATGTTGGCTGGATTCACAACGAGTGTAGCTTTAATTGAGTATCTTACATGTGATTTAATGAAAGTTTGAATTTTATAGCATTTTATTTGAATCTGGCAAATCATTTTCCTTGGTAATTGGCCAGTTGAGACATTTGCGTCCCGCCGTCCCGGAAAAAGGGTCTAAATCATCTGACCCAGATAGTTTTTTGTGGTCCTTTAGCACCTCGGACTCAGTGACCGGCTACAGGGAGAAACTTTGTAGTGGGACAGGGGAAAAATAGGGAGGAGCATTGGGGATAGTCGCATTAGAAAGGGGTGTGAGATGAGGAAATGTTGGGCGGCAAGTCACATACTGTAGGTCAGGGTTCCGAAATAGCTGGCCTGCATATATACTGAACAAAAATATAAATGCAACATGTAAAGTGTCGGTCCCATGTTTCATGAGCTAAAATAAAAGATTCTCAAATGGCACAAAACTATTGTTTCTCTAAAATGTTGTGAACAAATTTGATTACATCCCTGTTAGTGAACATTTCTCCTTTGCCAAGATAATGAATCCACTTGACAGGTGTGGCATATCAAGAAGCAGATTAAACAGCATGATCATTACACAGGTGCACCTTGTGCTGGAGACAATAAAAGGCCACTCTAAAATGTGCAGTTTTGTCACACAACACAATGCCACATGTCTCAAGTTTTGAGGAAGCGTGCAATTGGCATGCTGCCTGCACGAATGTCCACCAGAGCTGTTGCCAGAAAATGTCATGTTAATTTTTCTACCATAAGCCACCTCCAACGTCGTTTTAGAGAATTTGGCAGTATGTCCAACCAGCCTCACAAACGCTGACCACGTGTAACGACGCCAGCCCAGGACCTCCACATCTGGCTTCTTCACCTGCGGGATCGTCTGAGACCAGCCATCCGGACAGCTGATGAAACTGTGGGTTTGCACAATTTCTGCATAAACTGTCAGAAACCAACTTCAGTGAAGCTCATCTGAGTGCTTGTCATCCTCACCAGGGTCTTGACCTGACTGCAGTTCAGCGTCGTAATCGACTTAAGTGATCACCGGCACGCTGGAGCAATGTGGTCTTCACGGATGAATCCCAGTTTCAACTGTACCTGGCAGATGTCAGACCACGCAGGTATGGCAACATGTGGGCAAGCGATTGCAATTTGAATGCACAGTATAGAAGCTACACTCTTTTTACTCCCTTCATTTTTCCTTGTTCTTCTCCAATCTTTAATAATAAATAGTACACTATTAGATAAAATACTTTGGTTAACAGATTCCCATTGCTTGCCTCATTTTTGTATTTTATCTCAAAAACATTGTTTGGAATAATAAATTGGCAGGCTCTGTAATCATATCGTTACCGTTCCTCCTCTATCTCTTTCACTCTTCATCCTATCCAGTCTTCCTCCTCTCCACTCTAACAGAAAACATTATGCTAATGTTATCCATGAACATTTCTAAATATATGTTCACACTACTTATGTCAAACCATTAATTGTAATCTTCAAATAGATTTTTCAGAATTATGCATTAATTTAATAATCATATTTTCAAAATAGCCCGTCCACTGCATGTTTACGTTTTTTAACCTAGCTACCATGACAGTAGCAAGCTAACTTAGTCGACATAGCTAATGTTAGCTTCCATAACCTATTTAAAACCTTATAAAGCAGAGCATCTATCTATATAATACATTGTGACATTATTACATCATTAGTTAGTATCTCAAACGAGTGTAACTTTGTTTGTATTTGGTGATGTTGTGGATTCACTTGACACTTGCTAGCTTCTGGCTGAGTTTTCCACTGCAGTTTTCTCTAAAACTATCGCGAGCAAGTAGTTAGTAGAAGAAGAGTGAGTAAAGCTGCTGTAGCGAGCAGCCCCCTCTGTTGGCCTAAACAAGCACAACGTGATTGAGACGTCAACCTGTAGGCTCTGCTGCCCGGTCTTTCTTGCCACGTAAAATATTATTTCACTTTGCAGTCTGTTTTTAACGCACAGTTAAAAACGGGGACATTTCCGGGGACTGTCCCCGGAAAACGGGGACGTCTGGTCACCCAGTATAGAAGCTAACGTCGGCTAAAGTTTGCTCCAGTCAAGCTAGCCTGTCGTTGTCATGGCGACAACTTGCTGTTTTTAGGATTATGTTTAGAAATACATGATGAAAATGTATATGAGATAAGATGATAGTTAATACCTTTTTACAATTCGTTTTTTCGTATTTTGGCTATTGGGAATTGTATGAGAGTAGCCAAGTCCGTTGAATGAATGAGAGAGAGAGAGCCAACTGAAAACTGTATTGAAGTGAGAAGCAGCAGATAAACTATTTTAAATCTTTTAAGGTTTCAAACTCCCTTCATTCTTCTCACCATACCCTATCCAGGCCCCAAGGTTTAAGAGGGTAAACAACACTACTAGACCATGTGTGGTTTCACTACATGCTGCTAGTACAAAACCATGCTATTTTTTTTCATTGTACTACCATGGTTCATTTTGGTACCATGGTAGCTAGTACAATGAAAAAAAAATACCATGTCTTTTTGGTCACTACCATGGCAGGAAAACACCATGGTCCTGGTGGAAATTCCATTGTATTTTCCTGCCATAGTAGTACAATGAAAAAACTACCACGGTACTATCACAGTTTTTTGGTTACTACCATGGCAGGAAAATACCATGGGTATTGCAACAGTACCATGGTATTTTCCTGCCATGGTAGTGACCAAAAAAACATGATAGTACCGTGGTAGTTTTTTCATTGTACTACCATGGTACATTTTTGTAAGGGGAAGCTCTCAAGAACTTGAACACACACGCATGGATGCGTGCACACACACACACACACACACACACACACACACAACTCGAGTTCGCAGATTTTCAATAAACAAAGTACTCACCGTTTTTATTAAGAGTTGATCGATTAAACAGTCATAGTATCCAAACTATCCATGGGTTGTAAGAGTAGGACTGTACAGTGCATTTGTGTTCCTGATGTCCTTCATTTAGTCAAATCTGTGGTATTCTTGCAGTAAATGTTTGATGGATACAAAATGTACTAAACACAGAAACCTCAGTTATCATTCATTATACAGGGTTTTTCATGACCATGTGAGCTAACCAGAAACAACACCAGGCCCTAGTTGTAGTGTTAACAGGGTGTAATCATTAGTCCAGAAAGTTTTGCAACTAAAATGAGTTTATAATGGACAAAGTTAGCTAGGCACTCCCCGTTTCGTTCCGTTTGCCTCCATTTAAGAAACGTTTTGCAACAGAATTGGTGTAATGAATACACTGCTGGTGTTACCTGCTCAGGTGTCATGGTCAAGGAAAACTACTAACCTTTAAAGCTTTCAGCAGGACAGACCTTTATCAAAAGTGGCAATGCAGAGAGTGGTTGGTAATGCCTAGTCAAGATACGACAGAGTTCTACAACTCCCGTTCTGGAGAGCTACTGGAGTGTACAGGCTTTTGATCCAGACCAACACTAACACACCTTCAATCTGCATTAGTACTGGGCTGGAACAAAAGCCTAGCCACACCCAGTAGCTCTCCAGGACCGGAGTTAAGGAATCCTGAGATACAGAGTAGTTGTACTGTTACACCTTGTTTTGTGCTTTGGAAAACAGTAAGGCAGTGACATTCCATTGCAATATATTACTTCCTTCGTCGGATGGTTCTACCATGTTTCTTTGTCATACAGATTAAATAAAATGTACAACCTAAAAAAAAGGAAAAAGCAATGCTCATGGACATACATTAAGACAGAGGAAGCCAAACTATGGCATCATGAGTGTGTAAAAAGTCTAAAAATCAGTTTAGCGTCAGGCAGCATCCATCTACAAAAATACTAAGTTGGCAACAAAGCAGTAGATCCTTAAGTATTGAGTAGTTGAAGATGCAACAAAAATCTAAGGAGCAGAGGGGGTTGGTTGCTCGATGGTGTGGGGCAATGTTACGCCCTAAACGGGGAGGTAGTGAGTGACCTTTTAGGCCACATTTGACCTTTCACCCCTGACCCCAGAGAGGGGTCACTCACTCCAGCTTGAGGAGCTCAACGTCAAAGATGAGGGTGGCATTAGGGGGGATGACCCCGGGGTGACCTGTGACTCCATAAGCCATGTCAGGCGTACAGGTGATCTTTGCCCGCTGACCCACACTCATCTGGGGCAGAGAGAGGAGGAGAGAGGGAGGAAGACAACAGAGGAATTGTCAACACTTGCGTATCATATGTTGCAATATTATCATAAAATATCATGAGTGCAGATGCAGCGCATTACCTAACATAATACAATGCAGTCTCACCTGTGCGATTCCTTCCTCCCAGCCCTTGATGACTTCCTGTCGCCCGATCTTGAACTTGAAGGGCTTGTTTCTGTCTCGAGAAGAGTCAAACTTCTTTCCATTTTGCAGCATACCTGGTGGAGAGACATCACACAAACACTGTTAAGTCAATGATCTTCCTAGGTTCAGGTAGGCGTTTGAAAGTTTCTTATTTTCATGTGTTCTGCTTTATATGAGTACTACTGTGTACACGTAAGTGTGCTTGTAGGTATTTATTAGGATCCCCATTAGCCACTGCTTTTGCATCAGCTAACTCTTCCTGGGATCCACATGAAACATGACATAATACATAGTAGGGAACATTATTAGTCAAGGACTGAAATACATTTTATAATGTCACACAGCCTACATATCTGTACATACACACAATATCTAGGTCTAATGCATAGTACAGTGCAAATTACAATACAATATATATAAAATGGCTCTCTCTTCACAGTCCCCTTAGTGCACAGAGTTGTTCTTGTATCTGTTTTTTTAAACTGGTTTTATTGCTAGCTTGAGTTACCTGGGGTGGTAGAGTTACACGTAGGCTTTATTTAATACTGTGTGTTTCCCAGCCACTGTTCTGGACCTGGGGACTGTGAAGAGACCACTGGTTGCATGTCTTTGTTGTACCGATGAGTGTCCGAACTGTGTGCCAACTGCTTGAACAGACAGTTCGGTATCTTCAACACATCAACACCTCGCACAAAGACCAATAATGATGCAGTCAATCTCTCCTCAACTTTGAGCCAGAAGAAACTGACATGCATGTTATTGACACTTTCCCTCCATGTACATCTAAGTGCGATATGTGCTGCTTTGTTCTGGACCAACTGCAATTTACCTACAGTACCAGTCAAAAGTTTGGACATACCTACTCATTCAAGGGTTTTTCTTTATTTTTTACTATTTTCTACATTGTAGAATAATAGTGAAGACATAAAAACAATGAAATAACACATAAGGAATCATGTAGTAACCAAAAAAAGTGTTAAACAAATAAAAATATATTTTAGATTCTTCAAAGTAGCCACCCTTTGCCTTGATGACAGCTTTGCACACTCTTGACATTCTCTCAACCAGCTTCATGAGGTAGTCACCTGGAATACATTCCATTAACAGGTGTGCCTTGTTAAACATTAACTTGTGGAATTTCTTTCCTTCTTAATGCGTTTCAGACAATCAGTTGTGTTGTGACAAAGTAGGGCTGGTATACAGAATATAGCCCTATTTGGTAAAAGACCAAGCCCATATTATGGCAAGAACAGCTCAAATAAGCAAAGAGAAATGACAGTCCATCATTACTTTAAGACATGAAGGTCAGCCAATGCAACACATGTCAAGATCTTTGTGCTGTTGCAAAAACCATTGAGCGCTATGATGAAACTGGCTCTCATGAGGACCGCCACAGGAAAGGAAGACCCAGAGTTACCTCTGCTGCAGAGGATAAGTTCATTAGATTTACCAGCCTCAGAAATTGCAGCCAAAATAAATGCTTCACAGAGTTCAAGTAACAGACACATTTGTTCAGAGGAGACTGTGTGAATCAGGTCTTCATGGTCAAATTGCTGCAAAGAAATCACTTCTAAAGGACACCAATAAGAAGAAGTGACTTGCTTGGGCCAAGAAACACAAGCAATTGACGTTAGACCGGTGGAAATCTGTCCTTTGGTCTGATGAGTCCAAATTTGAGATTTTTGGTTCCAACCTCCGTGTCTTTGTGAGACGCAGAGTAGGTGAACGGATGATCTCCGCGTGTGTGGTTCCATCGTGAAGCATGGAGGAGGTGGTGTGGGGGTGCTTTGCTGGTGACATTGTCGTGATTTATTTAGAATTCAAGGCACACTTAACCAGCATGGATACCACAGCATTCTGCAGCGATAAGCCATCCCATCTGGTTTGAACTTAGTGGGACTACCATTTGTTTTTCAACAGGACAATGACGCAAAACACAGCAAATACTATCTGGCTGGGGGATACTACTTTCTCACATACAAAACCTAACCTTGTGACCCATTCCAGACGTCTGTTGTTTGTCATGAACATTCAGGAGGATGTCCTTTGCTATAAAAAGCTGTAAACCCAATCTGCTCGTTGGGCTCTCAACGATTACCGATGGATGGGTGGTCGTTGACCAGCTCCATTATTGCAATTCTTAAATCGATAATAAAGATTGATTGTTTGAATAAATACCAAAGTCTCTCTCACTTGGTTAGAATTTACACCACAGGGCACACTGTCTTCTAGGCTTACATTTACGATGTGGCAAACAGGAGTATGTATTCCGCTACCAACCTCAGCAATTATTATTTCTACATAGTAACAATTTGTTCACCTCTTCCAAACCCACGTTGTGGATCTCAAAACTACAGTGCTTGTCTTTCATAATTTGGTCCATTATGCATGAATATGAAGGCTCAGTATTTGTTGTTTGCATGTCCTACCTAAGTTTTCTAATCTTGTCAACAAGAAAGTTATTAAAGTGGTTGGCAATATCAAAGGGTTTTGTTATGAACAAGCCATCTGCCTCAATGAAAGGTGGAGCTTTCATACCTAAAATTTCATTTAAAGTACTCCAGAGCTTTTTACTATCAGTTTTTATATCATATATCTTTGTTCCATAGTAGTTTATTTTTGTTTAGTTTACTTATGTGATTTCTCAATTTCCTGTATGTCTGCCAGTCTGCTGTGTTGTCAGACTTATTTGCTATTCTCTTTGTCTCATCCATACAGTTTTTCAATTCATCATCTATCCATGGGGATTTGGCAGTTGTAACAGTCAGTTTGTTGATGGGAGCCTATCAGTAACCAGAAGAAGCAGTTTCATAAATTCTTCAAGTTCAGTGTCCAGATGTTCCTCATTACACAAATCAGACCAACAAATATATTTCACATCTTCCACATAGGAATCCTTGTATCCTCTTGTATGATCATAATATCCAGTCTTTGGAACTTTGGTTGTTCGAGATATGGCTATTATATTAGGATCACTACATCCGATGGGTGTGGATACTGATTTAGAGCATATTTCTGCAATATTAGTAAAGATGTGATCAATACAAATGGATGATTCAGTTCCTGTTCTGTTTGTAAATATCCTGGTAGGTTGACTGATCACTTGAACCAGTCTTTTTGAGTGGGCAGATGGATGACAACCAGTCAATATTTAGGTCGCCCAAAAAATATACCTCTCTGTTGATATCACATACATCTTTCAACATTTCACACACACAGTCCAAATACTGACTTTTAACACTTGGTGGTCTATAGCAACTTCCTACGAGAATAGGCTTTAGGTGAGGCACATTAACCTGTATCCACTACTGCATCAAAGCAGGGACCGAGAGACTGAAAAACAGCTTCTATCTCAAGGCCATCAGACTGTTAAACAGCCACCACTAACATTGAGTGGCTGCTGCCAACATACTGACTCAACTCCAGCCACTTTAATAATGGAAATGGATGGGAATTGATGTAAAAATGTATCACTAGCCACTTTAAACAATGCCACTTAATATAATGTTTACATACCCTACATTACTCATCTCATATGTATATACTGTACTCTATATCATCTACTGCATCTTGCCTATGCCGTTCTGTACCATCACTCATTCATATATCTTTATGTACATATTCTTTATCCCTTTACACTTGTGTGTATAAGGTAGTAGTTGTGGAATTGTTAAGTTAGATTACTTGTTGGTTATTACTGCATTGTCGGAACTAGAAGCACAAGTATTTCGCTACACTCGCTTTAACATCTGCTAACCATGTGTATGTGACAAATAAAATGTGATTTGATTTATTACTTCCACATCATCTGACATGATATCCTCTCTCAACTTAACAGGAATATGACTCTGGACATACATGGCAACACCATTTGCATTTCTATCTTTCCTATATATTCTATAACCACTGAGTCATCAAATTAATGATCAAAGTGTGTTTCAGAGATGGACAGAATATGATTGTTTTCTGATGTTAATAAGTTGTCAATTTCATGAACCTGGTTTCTCAGGCTACATATGTTAATATGGGCAATTTTTTTTGTCCTTTTCTGGGTTACTTGTTTGTTTTTAGTGCTATTCTGACAGGCTGATCCTAGGTAGACATGTCAGTGACATTTACATTTGAGTCAATAGTACTGAGTGGGCTGCCCACAGTGGGCTTCTTCCTAAGGCAGACCGTTTCAGTGCAAACAGTGGAATAAAATTCTATGTGCATATGATTATTGCAGACAATACCCTCGGAGCTATCTAGAAGAAAAAGAAACGCACACCTATTTAGGCGAGGTGCTGGCTAGTGGAGTAGAACACCTATTAAGACGAGGTGCTGGCTAGCGGAGTAGAACACCTATTTAGGCGAGGTGCTGGCGAGTGGAGTAGAACACCGATTTAGGCGAGGTGCTGGCTAGTGGAGTAGAACACCTATTAAGACGAGGTGCTGGCTAGTGGAGTAGAACACCTATTTAGGCGAGGTGCTGGCTAGTGGAGTAGAACACCTATTAAGACGAGGTGCTGGCTAGTGGAGTAGAACACCTATTTAGGCGAGGTGCTGGCTAGTGGAGTAGAACACCTATTAAGACGAGGTGCTGGCTAGCGGAGTAGAACACCTATTTAGGCGAGGTGCTGGCGAGTGGAGTAGAACACCGATTTAGGCGAGGTGCTGGCTAGTGGAGTAGAACACCTATTAAGACGAGGTGCTGGCTAGTGGAGTAGAACACCTATTTAGGCGAGGTGCTGGCTAGTGGAGTAGAACACCTATTTAGGCGAGGTGCTGGCTAGCGGAGTAGAACACCTATTTAGGCGAGGTGCTGGCGAGTGGAGTAGAACACCGATTTAGGCGAGGTGCTGGCTAGTGGAGTAGAACACCTATTAAGACGAGGTGCTGGCTAGTGGAGTAGAACACCTATTTAGGCGAGGTGCTGGCTAGTGGAGTAGAACACCTATTTAGGCGAGGTGCTGGCTAGTGGAGTAGAACACCTATTTAAGCGAGGTGCTGGCTAGTGGAGTAGAAAACTAGAAAATAAAAGAGAGCCGCACACTCTAGGAGCTCAGATGCAAAAATGTAATTACCAACGTTTCGACAGCCAAGCTGTCTTCATCAGGATATTTCCCCTGATGAATATATCCCCTGAATATACCCTGTATATACCCTGATGAAGACAGCTTGGCTGTCGAAACGTTGGTAATTACATTTTTGCATCTGAGCTCCTAGATTGTGCGGCTCTCTTTTATTTTCAAATACCCTCGGAGCTAACAGTTAAATGAACATAGATTAGGTTACTTACATTTACTGCACTTCTATTTCTCTGGGATATAATCTGATTTCCATGTCCTCTGTTGCTTATTTATTATGACAGAGAGGACTGGAGCGCTACCAAATCCAGACCGTCAGTCTCTTAAGCTGTTTGTTATGTTGATGGAGATAATCCTGTAGCATCATTTGAACACAACGCAAGGCCTACACAAGCATATTTTCCTCACAAAGATCAGTTACATTCAAGTCATTCAAACAATTCCCCTAAAAACAAACTAAAACAAAACAGAGCACTGTTTTACAGGCAATCCTTCACCTCAGCAGCAAGGAACTGTCTGGAATGCCTAGGAATCATAGTATTCCAAAATCCAACATCAAAGGCAGATTCTGATAATACAGGACTGGCACAAAAACAAGAGTAATTCCATTGGGTTTCATTATCCAGATCGTGGGCTCATTTCAATTTTCTAAATGAGCAAAGGGAATTTGAAATAGGAGGCAGTGGCCTGATTCTTTCTGTAGATTCTTTCTGATGGTTAACTAGGCCATGTCTCGCCTGCATCTAGAACACAGGAGAAACACAGACAGATACAGGACAGGCAGAGATTCAGTAGCAGCACGACAATGAATGTGCCCATGAACATCTGTCCGTTCAGGCATGCTAACAACATTAGGCCCATTAAACACTTCCACCAGAGGCACTGAGACAGAGACACTGCAGAAAATACTTAATCATTTACCTTTCACAGGCTTGGGTAGAAAACTGAGACAAAATCCTAATTATATATTTTTTAATGTACAGTATCAGTCAAAAGTTTGGACACCTACTAATTTTACCTGGCATAGAAAATGTGCTCTCTTGTTAGGACACTGTTGTTCAGAGGAGCTAGCCAACAACACAGCTAACACAATCACTTCAAACTGAAGCTGGAAAGACTGTAAACTAGCTGCACTTCGTTTCGTTTTACCTTTTTTCAATTGATATTTTTATACATCGATGAAAATGATGCCAGCTAATTCATGACTTCGACTGGCTGAGAAATGCTGCCTGCATGCCTCTCTCTCTCGTCCCGACTCCCGACCCCTACACGTTCATTACTATGAGACAGTTGGAGATCGAATTTGAACATTGAAAATGTTGGAGAGACAGTAAGGTCTATACCGATCTCCGTTGTTGAAAACTAAATGCTAGTCTAAAAGAAATGTGAGATAATGTCTAGATGCTTTTTATAGTGGAGATCAAGTTTATACATTGCTGGCTGGGCTGATGAGACAGTGGATTGCGCAGTCAGATGGAACAGAGTAAATAGGCATTTTAATGTCATAGATTTAGTCGGTGGTAACTTGTGACATCGGCTGGAATGAGCTTTTAACAAATCAGAATTCAGGGTTAGACCCACCCGTTGTATAACTAACCGGTGTGCCTTGTTAAAAGTTCATTTGTGGAATTTCTTTCCTTCTTAATGTTTGAGCCAATCAGTTGTGTTGTGACAAGGTAGGGGTGGTATACAGAAGATAGCCCTATTTGGTAAAAGACCAAGTCCATATTATGGCAAGAACAGCTCAAATAAGCAAAGAGAAACGACAGTCCATCTGTCACGACTTCCGCCGAAGTCGGCCCCTCTCCTTGTTCCACCATAATTTGCAAATAAATTAATTACAAATCCTACAATGTGATTTTCTGGATTTTTTTTCTCATTTTGTCTGTCATAGTTGAAGTGTACCTATGATGAAAATTACAGGCCTCTCTCATCTTTTTAAGTGGGAGAACTTGCACAATTGGTGGCTGACTAAATACTTTTTTGCCCCACTGTATGTATTTATTCCTCTGTTCCCCCTCATGTCTTTGTGCAAAATTATTTGTGTGTTACGTCTTGTACGCACTGGGCTAAGCGTTTGTTATTTTTCATGTGTTTTCACTAAGCTTATTTGTATTGTCATACATTTATGTTGTGTGACACTTTGCCTTATTGGCTGGAGGAGGTTTTTGACGCAGCTGCGGCCGTCTGTATATCTCTCCTGCCGTAATAAAGTGTGTGCCTGTTCACAATTCTCTGCTCTCCTGCACCTGACTTCACCTCAAGTACGCACACGCCTGACACCATCATTACTTTAAGACATGAAGGTCAGTCAATCTGGAAAATTTCAAGAACTTAGAACATTTCTTCCAAGTGCAAAAACCATCCAGCGCTATGATGAAACTGGCTGTCATGAGGACCGCCACATGGAAGGAAGACCCAGAGTTACCTCTGCTGCAGAGGATAAGTTCATTAGAGTCAACTGCACCACAGATTGCTGCCCAAATAAAAGGTTCACAGAGTTCAAGTAACAGACATCTCAACATGAACTGTTCAGAGGAGACTGTGTGAATCAGGTCTTCATGGTCGAATTGCTGCAAAGAAACAACTACTAAAGGACATCAATAAGAAGAAGAGACTTGCCTGGGCCAAGAAACACAAGCAATGGACAATGGACAGGTGGAAATCTATCCTTTGGTCTGATGAGTCCAAATTTGAGATTTTTGGTTCCAACCGCCGTGTCTTTGTGAGACGCAGAGTAGGTGAACGGATGATCTCCGCATGTGTGGTTCTCACCATGAAGCATGGAGGAGGAGGTATGATGGTGCTTTGCTGGTGACACTGTCTTTGATTTATTTATAATTCAAGGCACACCTAACCGGCATGGCTACCAAAGCATTCTGCAGCGATATGCCATCCCATACGGTTTACGCTTAGTGGGACTATAATTTGTTTTTCAACAGGACAATGACCCAAAACACACCTCCAGGCTGTGTATGGGCTATTTGACCATATCAAAGTTATATTTTACTATCTCACAAATTGAAAGTGATCTCTTTGAGGAGACTTTTAGTCAGTGATTGAGTCTGTCTCCATGGTAACCAGATACTCTTTCTGCCATACATGCCTTCAAACTACCATAAAACCCCTTAAGTATGCCCATACCTAAGGAAATATTTGAGTGGCTCTATGCAACACCCTTAAACAACTGCCTTGGGTAAGGGAAAATTATTCCTTCAGGTAAACCCTTAAAATGATTAAGGGTAAACCCTTAAGGGAAACACTTGGGATGTTTTATGCAACCAGACCCTGTACTTTACCATTTATATTTTTGACTACTTTTACTCCACTACATTCCTAAAGAGAATATGTACTTTTTACTCCCATACAATTTCCCTGTCACCCAAAAGTATTTGTTACAATTAAAATGCTTAGCAGGACAGGAAAGCTGTCCAATTCACGCACTTATCAAGATAATACATGGTCATCCCTACTGCCTCTGATCTGGTGGACTCAGTAAACACAAATGCTTTGTATGTAAATGTCTGAGTGTTGGAGTGTGCCCCTCGCTATCCGTAAAAAAAAAAAAACATAAATTGTGCTATGTGGTTTGCTTAATATTAAGGAATTTGTAAGAATTTATATACTTAACTTTTACTTTTGATACTTAGGTATATTTATATTTAAAACTAGACACTGATTTTTACTCAAGTAATATTTTACTGCATGACTTTCCCTTTTACTTCAGTCATTTTTTATTGAGGTATCTTTACTTTTACTCAAGTATGGCAATTGGGTACTTTTTCCACCATTGCCCACGGTATCAACACCCTCACCTGCATAAAAAAAACATGACAGTTCAGCATCTCAATCTGAGGAACTTGTCACATCTCGTAAGATATGCGTAAGCATCGTTTCCAAGTTGTATTGTAATAACCCATGATTTATCCAAGTTGTATTGTAATAACCCATGATTTATTTATACCACCACAGTAGACAGACATAACATCAGCGTAAATAGTTGGCAATAAAACTAGCCTAGCATGCTAACCCCGGTCAGGCAGGGGACGGTTCACCCAGAGTGGGACGGTTCACCCAGAGTCACCCAGAGTCTTGTACAGTACTGGCTGCTTCTCCTCTTTCATTCCCCCCTAAACTTAGTAGGACCGCAGGCTTCCAGGAATCCCTGTCGCCCAGATATCAGTCTGCCTGCCTGCAGGGCCACTGGGCGGGAGTCCAAGCCTTTGAGTCGACGGGTCCGAAGACCATCTGTTAATACTGTATCTCCCCTGGCTAGACGGGAGTTATAGGCACAGTAAAGTGCTCCAGAAGACGGAAACATTATGACCCATGTTTCAAATAAAAACCACAGTGAAACCGAGCTAGGATGTTTATTTCGAATACAATATGGGTAATATTTTTTACATTTTCTCCCAAGCAGGAATTATATGGCCAGTTACACAGTATAGTGATCCTCAGTATGACATTATTAAGACCCATTTGTTGAATGGGTAAACAGTTGGATGTGTTTAAAAACAACTTAGCCTATGTCTATCAGTGCATTCGGAAACTATTCAGACCCCTTGAGTTTTTGCCACATTTTGTTATTATGTCACAGCCTTAATCTAAATCAGATTAAATCGTTTTCTCCCCTCATCAATCTACACAATACCCCATAATGACAAAGCAAAAACATGTTTTTAGAAATGTTTGCAAATTTAGTAAAAAATAAAAACAAGAAATATCACATTTGCATTAGTATTCAGACCCTTTACTCTGTACCTTTGACAGCGATTACAGCCTCGAGTCTTCTTGGGTATGACGCTACAAGCTTGGCACAGCTGTATTTGGGGAGTTTCTCCCATTCTTCTCTGCGGATCCTCTCAACCTCTGTCAGGTTGGATGGGGAGCGTCGCTGCACAGCTATTTTCAGGTCTCTCCAGAGATTTTTTGATCAGGTTCAAGTCCAGGCTCTGGCTGTGCCACTCAAGGATATTCAGAGACTTGTCCCGAAGCCACTCCTGCATTGTATTGACTGTGTGTTTAGGGTCGTTGTCCAGTTTAAAAGTGAACCTTCGCCCCAGTTTGAGGTCCTGAGCGCTCTGGAGCAGGTTTTCAACAAGGATCTCTGTACTTTGATCCGTTTATATTTCCCTTGATCCTGACTATACTCTCAGTCCCTGCCACTGAAAAACATCCCCACAACATGATGCTGCCACCACCATGCTTCACCGTAGGGATGGTGCCAGGTTTCCTGCAGACGTGACGCTTGGCATTCAGGCCAAAGAGTTCAATCTTGGTTTCATCAGACCAGAGAATCTTGTTTCTCACGGTCTGAGAGTCTTTAGGTGCCTTTTTTGCAAACTCCAAGCAATCTGTCATGTGCCTTTTACTGAGGAGTGGCTTCCGTCTGGCCACTCTACCATAAAGGTGTGATTGGTGGAGTGCTGCAGAGAAGGTTGTCCTTCCGGAAGGTTCTCCCATCTCCACAGAGGAACTCTGGAGTTCTGTCAAGAATGACCATCGGGTTCTTGGTCACCTCCCTGACTAAAGCCCTTCTCCCCCGATTGCTCAGTTTGGCTGGGCAACCATCTCTAGGAAGAGTCTTGCTGGTTCCAAACTTCTTCCATTTAAGAATGATGGAGGCCACTGTGTTGTTGGGGACCTTCAAGGCTGCAGACATTTTTTGTCACCCTTCCCCAGATCTGTGCCTCAACACAATGCTGTCTCGGGGCTCTACGGACAATTCCTTTGACCTCATGGCTTGGTTTTTGCTCTGACATGCATTGTCAACTGTGGGACCTTATATAGACAGGTGGGTTCCTTTCCAAATCATGTTTAATCAATTGAATTTACCACAGGTGGACTACAAACAAGTTGTAGAAACATCAAGGATGATCAATGGAAACAGGATGCATCTGAGCTCAATTTCGAGTCTCATAGCAAAGGGTCTGAATACTCATGTAAATAAGGTGTTTTTTATTTTTAATATATTTGCAAACATTTCGTTTTTTCGCTGTAGATTGATGAGAATTTTTATTTATTTAATCCATTTCAGAATAAAGCTGTAAAGTAACAACATTTGGAAAAAGTCAGGGGGTCTGAATACTTTCCGAATGCACTGTATATTACAGCACCATGGAGATTAAAGCCCATTCTAACTGAAAAAGTCTACATGCTATTCCAAGTCTGTTTGAGTTGGGGCAATTCCAAAGTAGCTTTGAGAAAATAAAGCTGGTCCATTTCTCTTCCTGCAACAGAGACCCAGGCCCTTAACTACTGTATCAGTCTGTGAGTAACTGAATACAAAATGTAGTGAGGTCACCCTATCTTGGTTGAGTCAGAGCGGAGTTGAATGAAAATAAAAACAGGATCCTTCCTTTCCTGTTCCTGCAGAACAGTCCTAGACACTCTTAGATATCAGACAGGCAATGGGTAAATAGACAGTGTAAAAAGCATGACAAACTGGCCCTTAATCCCATGTTCTCTGCTTGGGTTGGGTGTGAAAATACCAAGGGAAGACCCATGTGTGTCCAAAATGGCACCCTATATGCCCATATAGTGCACTATACTTCTGGCTAAATGTAGTGCACTATATAGAGTGCCCTTTCAGATTTTGCCCCCAGTCTCTCCTGAGTAGTATGAGATGTCTTTCTGGACAGGCTGTCCAGGCCAGCTATGCTATTTATACTCCGTTTACTGTATCTGTGTCTACACGTGACACACACACATACGCCAGCACACACACATGGCCCCTCGTCCACCAGGGCCCAGAGATGTAAGGAGATATCACACATACGCGATCTGTCTGCAGCACGCTCTTATAGACATGTTGACACATCACGGGACTGTGAACACGTGTCAACGAGAAATATCTGTTCTTGCTTCGTCGTTCATATATCAGTAGAATCTTTGGCACTGGAATTGGTGTTTCACCTAATGAGACAGCTCAGATGTAGCCCTGCATCTTTAATGTTGTGGTATAAGCACAACAGTCCTGCTGCTATACATTAGTGCAACAGATGTAGGATCTTAATTTGATCATCCTGTTGCCGGAAAAGTTTACTACAGTGCAGTAAATGTAAAACATGTAGTGTATTTGAGGTTTGTATCAACACCTCCTAAAATGTCCATTAATTATAATCCACATAATAATTCATATTTCCTGTTGCTGCAGGATTATTTTCCTACTGTGGCAAACTGGCTCAGTAGGAAAGTTAGCTACACTACGGTACTGTAGGGGGGTTTAGTAGAACCTAAACAGAACATTATTTGGTCAGGTGATTGTTTACGTAGTCTGTCCATAAGAGTTTACGTAGACTGACCATGAGAGATTACGTAGTCTGGCCATGATTGTTTACGTGGTCTGTCCATAAGAGATTACGTAGTCTGGCCATGAGAGATTACGTAGTCTGGCCATGATTGTTTACGTGGTCTGTCCATAAAATGTTACGTAGTCTGGCCATGATTGTTTACGTGGTCTGTCCATAAGAGATTACGTAGTCTGGCCATGATTGTTTACGTGGTCTGTCCATAAAATATTACATAGTCTGACCATGAAAGATTATGTAGTCTGGCCATGAGATATTACATAGTCTGGCCATGAGAGATTACAGTCTGTCCATAAGAGATTACGTAGTCGGACCATAAGAGACTACATGGTCTGACCATAAGAGATTACGTAGTCTGGCCATGAGAGATTACGTAGTCTGGCCATGATTGTTTACTTGGTCTGTCCATAAGAGATTACGTAGTCTGGCCATGATTGTTTACGTGGTCTGTCCATAAGATATTACATAGTCTGACCATGAGAGATTACGTAGTCTGGCCATGAGAGATTACGTAGTCTGACCATAAGAGACTATGTAGTCTGACCATAAAATATTACGTAGTCTAGCCATGAGAGATTACGTAGTCTGGCCATGAGAGATTAGTCTGTCCATAAGAGATTACGTAGTCTGGCCATGAGAGATCCGTATAGTATTGAAAATAATTATACACAAAAAAATTTAAAAGTGTGAGGAATAAGTGAAGGTGTTGAGAGGAAGGATGCTATCTGTGAGCTACATTTAACCATACTGCAGGCACTATGGTTCCCACACTAATCACTATGCTGTTTCATCTCCCAGTCTGGAACACAATTCCAACTCCTGCTAGAGACTACTCCCCTTCATCTTTCCATCTTTCATTAAGGCCAGAGGTCTATGTATGTATTTATGTGTGTGTGTATGTGTGTGTGTGAGGGTTGCTTCAAATCAAAATCAAAAAATCAATGTGGCTCCTGATGGATATACTGTAACATGGCCTGCTGCCCACTACTCCAATACTGCCTGCCTGCCAGACCTGTCAGCCTGCCTGGTCCTACTACCACACACGTCCACAACAGTACGGTTCTTCATCTGTCCCCATAGGAGAACCCTTTTTGGTTCCATGTAGAACCCTCTGTGGACATTGTTCTACATAGAACTCAAAGAGTTCTACCTGGAACCTAAAAGGGTTCTTCAAAAGGTTTTCCAATGGAGACAGCTGAAGAACCCTTCTAGGTTCTACATAACACCTTTTTTTATCTAAGTGTTGGCCTACTGCATGGCTAGGAAAAACTTTAAGCTGAGAGTTTCAAATCTTTCAAATAACTGCTGTTTGGGGATTGACCATCCAAGTGCCTACATCATCACGTTTCACTGGAGAGGAGGTTCAAGACAACCGGAACAGCCCCATATAGAGGTGACATGATGCCTGTGGAACCCACAGAACCCCGGTGCTTACGCAGCTCGTAACTCTGTCACCAGAGAAGGAGAGTGACACCCACAATTCTCTCTGCGGTCATTCTCAGAACCTATAGGGTCAAACGCCATCAGAGGAGAGTGGAGGGGACCCATAGGCAAGAGATTTCATGTAAGAGAGGAACGAGTGAGTCAGAGATGGGCATCAGGGAGCGGTCTGACACTGCCCCATAATGACATCTAGGCTAATTCAGGATACAATACTATCTTAAGCAGAACCCATTGCTCCGCGAGGTCACCAAGTGCCTGTGTGTGTGTAGCATAAGGAAGTGGTGAAAGTGAAGTTAAAAATAAGACCAGAGATACTGCTGGGACTGGGAGACACAGTACTGTGTGCATGGATGTTTTAAGGTTGTGTTAGTATACCAGTAGATGTGAAGATATTGATCATGAGAATCCGTCTGTTTGTGTTTCTTTGTCTTTGTATTCTGTTCCTTTGTATCTGTTGTCTGAAGTTATTGGGAATGAGAGTCCATTTGTTGTTATTGTTTGTGTTGTGTTTTATTTCTTTATGTCTGTTGTTATGGTAGACAAAATACAACGACAGTAAACAGACACAGCATGAATAGCATCAGGATTTCAATGACCAAAACCATTTACATGTGACATGACGTCATCACCTTTGGGCCAGCCATCAAATTCTGTGAGTTGGAACTTCACTTTGCAGTGTGGCACGTGATGGATTTTAGTATACTCAGCTCAAATCAATAATGCACTAATTCAGTGAAGGTTTTTATCTCTTTGGCCTAATGAAGCACATGTTAACTAATCTCCTTCCAGAGTGGGTTTGACACAAAAGGTTCATTCTTCAACATGGTTGGCATTAACAGCTGAGCTGAAAAGAGGGAGGGGGGGGGGGGGGGGGGGGGGGGGGTCAGAAAGAATGCAGATTTAGCATTCGTGTTACGGTAATAGGGTCAACTTCCCTACACACATCAACACAGCAGCACAGCAGGCCTTAATATAGAGTACTGCAGGAGACTAGGCCTGAGCACAGCCATATCCATATCTCTTTCTCCCTCTCTCTCTCAGTCTATCTCCCTCTCAATGATCTGCAAAAAAACTCAACTCAGAGAAGGAACAGGGTCAGTAACCTATGTCTTTATTACTACCAGTAGCCTACCACTCTCGCTTTCTGGGCTACAATATACCAAACAGCAATCAATCACTCGACATAAAGACAAAGTGTTGAGCTTTAAATGTATTACCACCAATGTTCCCGGGACTGCTGTGCAGAAGAAATATCAGCCCGCGCAGAGAAGCACGAGATTGAACATCTCTCAACTTCCCTGTTTTCCCATTTAGTTAACACTATCAACGTTTCCCTTTACTGTGGGAATTCCCAATGTTAGCCACTTTCAACACAACATACCGAAACAAAACTAACTATGCAAGACTTATTAGTGTGCAAAACGAACTAACTGTTTTGAGATCAAAGTGAGAGCTGCATGTAGCCACCTATGCACATGTGTTCATATTCTTTGCTAGTTAGTGAGTTAATAGCCCAGTTATAGCTCATGTCTAGTCAGCAATGTGAGAGTGGTTGCTTCCTACAAGAGCACAAAATGTGTACATTTCTAGCCATCTTTGAAAAGCAAGTCAGGTAAAGAGCATTTTGTCTGTCTTAAAGGGACAGTGTTGTATTTTGAGACTGGCTTGAATAAGCTAAGATAGCTTTATAAATTGTTTCTTGCATCAAACAACACATTTTACGTCACCTCCTTGTCTGACTAGGTTAATGCCAAGCCCTGCATATTTTTTCCACAAGTCTCACGGAATTTAGGCCTACATTGAACACCACACATGGGCTGCTACTGTAGGTAGAACAGCTATTTCCATGTTAAAATGTTATGGGATGCATTTTCTCCATTGTTTTTGATGGTAGGCCACTCTGGTAGACCTACATTATGATCAAATAGCCACAGTAACTACTTGGCCATAACTGTAACTTAAAGCAGGTACAGCCTCGGTGTTCACAGTAACTACTTGGCCATAACTGTAACTTAAAGCAGGTACAGTCTCGGTGTTCACAGTAACTACTTGGCCATAACTGTAACTTAAAGCAGGTACAGCCTCGGTGTTCACAGTAACTACTTGGCCATAACTGTAACTTAAAGCAGGTACAGCCTCGGTGTTCACAGTAACTACTTGGCCATAACTGTAACTTAAAGCAGGTACAGCCTCGGTGTTCACAGTAACTACTTGGCCATAACTGTAACTTAAAGCAGGTACAGCCTCAGTGTTCACAGTAACTACTTGGCCATAACTGTAACTTAAAGCAGGTACAGCCTCGGTGTTCACAGTAACTACTTGGCCATAACTGTAACTTAAAGCAGGTACAGCCTCGGTGTTCACAGTAACTACTTGGCCATAACTGTAACTTAAAGCAGGTACAGCCTCGGTGTTCACAGTAACTACTTGGCCATAACTGTAACTTAAAGCAGGTACAGCCTCGGTGTTCACAGTAACTACTTGGCCATAACTGTAACTTAAAGCAGGTACAGCCTCGGTGTTCACAGTAACTACTTGGCCATAACTGTAACTTAAAGCAGGTACAGCCTCGGTGTTCACAGTAAATGCGCATAAAAGTTGCACAGAATTTTCACAACGTTCAAGTTTGCGCTCAGCAGACTTGACATTTGCTCAGTGCCGAAAATGTTTTGAAAGAACATTGATCACCACCAAACATTAAAGGTGTATTAAACTTCACTTGTAGTAGAGTTCCAGCCATGTCTTCAAAGAAGGCATAAACTGGCGCACATACACCCACACTATGGTGACCAGCAATGGATTACGACTTCACAGTTCTTAATCTTAGTTTATCAAGTCATTTTTAAATCACCCAGGTTTGGTAGCCAATGCTGTTGGATGGACTATCTGGCCATCAGAAGGGTTGTTCATGCAGTGTTTACAACGTATCACTGTTCAAATGTTCTCATAAAACATCTCATTAAATGAGTTAGGTACAGGAATAGACCATTTTCACATGCAAATCTGATTGAACACAGTGTTTTGATTATTGAAATATCAGCCTCAATTTAACTTCAAAGTTGCTTTCTTTCTGCAGGTTAATTGGGGGCATTTCAGGGGACAACTCTAGCCAGGGACAGGTCACCAAATTCGGAGACTGTCCCCGAAATCGAGGACGTCTGGTTACCTCAACACACATGGCATTAGGGCTGTCCCCGACAAAATAAAATGTTTAGTTGCCCGACAGTCATCTGTTCTTTCGAGCAATCGAATGGTAGAAATGTTAAAACATGTATTTTTCCATATAGACACATCTTATGTGTTTTAATCAAATCAACTATATGCACTGAGCTTGTCTGATGCTTTAAGCGCTCTGTTTGATGAAATCATTAAGACACACAAATGACAAGAGGGAGTCCGACCGCAATTGATTTGGTTGTGCCGGGCCGGGCTCAGACTTGCTGCTCTGTGTAAAAAAGAAAATGACAGCGAGTGACCTGTTGTCTCTCTCTCATCCCTGCTGCAGCGACCACCACAGAACATCAACAGTGTTTATAGTGTTGTCTCTCTCTCATCCCTGCTGCAGCGACCACCACAGAACATCAACAGTGTTTATAGTGTTGTCTCTCTCTCATCCCTGCTGCAGCGACCACCACAGAACATCAACAGTGTTTATAGTGTTGTCTCTCTCTCATCCCTGCTGCAGCGACCACCACAGAACATCAACAGTGTTTATAGTGTTGTCTCTCTCTCATCCCTGCTGCAGCGACCACCACAGAACATCAACAGTGTTTATCGCGCTGTCCGTGTTGCTGAAGCTGCAACATAATTACAGCCATTTCTGATAAAGGTTTTGTTACCAAAATCCTTAATTTGTTAAGGAAAAGCATTCCCTTTTCCCTCAACATTTACTCTCTTTACATGACACATGCATCACATGCACGTGACCAATAGGACTTATGGCATATCATAACCATAAATTGGTTATAATAAACTCTGAACACTGTAACACATGTGACAGCAAAATGAATGCAGAGGATGTGACAAATAAACTTGAAGCGGGAGAATGTTCACTGCTTGCTCAGGAGGTAAAGGGGAAGTCAGATGTTTGGAATACATTTGACTAGTTGTGGAAAATAGTCTAATGGAGATCAAGGGGAAAGAAGTTAAGGAGCTAAACAGGATGCACTTTTAGACATACAGCTTGATGGTATTTATACAAGGCTGCTATAGGCTACGAAGCCTACGAATGTTAATGACGTTATTTATTATTAAAATGATGATCATAATAATAATAAGGAGATCATGAAAAAGGGGGGATATTATTATAAATATTATTTTGCTGACAATTTGGAACAGTGTAAACAACATGAAATAAATGATAAGTAATACCAGAGAAAAAAAGTAAAGCTTTTATTATATCATAGCAAGAATTAAAGAATTTGTGAAATTGTTTTTCCAAAATGTTGTGTTGCGTGACGCTTGGTGTTCAAGGAATCAGTAGGCTATTAAACAAACACTCAAACAGGCAACACAAGCAGAATCGGTCTAATTTATGTGGATATACAGTACCAGTCAAAAGTTTGGACACATCTACTCATTCAAGGTTTTTTTATTTGAATTTTTTTACTATTTTCTACATTGCAGAATAATAGTGAAGACATCAAAACTATGAAATAACACAAATGGAATCATGTAGTAACCAGAAAAGTGTTAAACAAATAAAAATATATTTTAGATTTTAGATTCTTCAAAGTAGCCACCCTTTGCCTTGATGATAGCTTAGCACACTCTTGACATTCTCTCAACCAGCTTCATGAGGTAGTCACCTGGAATGCATTTAAATTAACAAGTGTGCCTTGTTAAAAGTTAATTTGTGGAATTTCTTTCCTTCTTAATGCGTTTGAGCCCATCAGCTGTGTTGTGACAAGGTAGGTGTGGTACACAGAAGAGATCCCTATATGGTAAAAGACCAAGTCCATATTATGGCAAGAACAGCTCAAATAAGCAAAGAGAAATTACAGTTCATCATTACTTTAAGACATGAAGGTCAGTCAATCCGGAAAATGTCAAGAACTTTGAACGTTTCTTCAAGTGCAGTCGCAAAAACCATCAAGCGCTATGATGAAACTGGCTCTCATGAGGACCGCCACAGGAAAGGAAGACCCAGAGTTACCTCTGCTGAAGAGGATAAGTTGTTTAGAGTTAACTGCACCTCAGATTGCAGCACAAATAAACACCTCAGGGTTCAAGTAACAGACATCTCAACATCAACTGTTCAGAGGAGACTGCGTGAATCAGGCCTTCATGGACGAATTGCAGCAAATAAACCACAACTAAAGGACACCAATAAGAAGAAGAGAAATGCTTGGGCCAAGAAACACGAGCAATGGACAATAGACAGGTGGAAATCTGTCTTTTGGTCTGATGAGTCCAAATTTGAGATTTTTGGTTCCATCCGCTGTGTCTTTGTGCAAAGCAGAGTAGGTGAACGGATGATCTCTGCATGTGTGGTTCCCACCGTGAGGCATGGAGGGGGAGGTGTGATGGTGGGGGGGTGCTTTGCTTGTGACACTGTCAGTGATTTATTTAGAATTCAAGGCACACTTAATCAGCATGGCTACCACAGCATTTTGCTGTGTAATGCCATCCCATCTGGTTTGCGCTTAGTGGGACTATAATTTGTTTTTCGACAGGACAATGATGACCCAACACACCTCTAGGCTGTGTAATGGCTATTTGACCAAGAAGTAGTGACGGAGTGCTGCATCAGATAACCTGGCCTCCATAATCACCCGACCTCAACCCAATTGAGATGGTTTGGAATGAGTTGGACCGCAGAGTGAAGGAAAAGCAGCCAACAAATGCTCCATATATGTGGGAACTCCTTCAAAACTGTTGGAAAAGCATTCCTTGTGAAGCTGGATATAAAATATAAAATATATTTAGATTTGTTTAACACTTTTTGGTTACTACACGATTCCATATGTGTTATTTCATAGTTTTGATGTCTTCACTATTATTCTACAATGTAGAAAATAGTAAAAATGAAGAAAAACCCTTGAATGAGTAGGTATGTCCAAACTTTTGACTGGTACTGTATACGGATAATTTATAAAGCCAGGCACATTTAACAGTTAGGCTAATGATTATAGACCTAATTAAGTTAATTAATTTTCTTAGACAATTAATCATTAAGGCAAGGGCTGTTTTCTTGTGTCCGAACTCTGCTGCTAACTCTGCCACATTGTTCTCAACACCAATATACTGGTTAACTTTGCTCAAAATAATTTGTACTTTTTTTTATTTACCCCTTTTTCTCCCCAATTTCGTGGTATCCAATCGCTGCAAATCCCGTACGGACTTGGGAGAGTCGAAGGTCGAGAGCTGTGCGTCCTCCAAAACACAACCTAGCCAAGCCGCACTGCTTCATGAAACAATGCCCGCTTAACCCGGAAGCCAGCCGCACCAATGTGTCGGAGGAAACACCATACACCTGGCGACCGTGTCAGCGTGCCTTAGACCGCCGCGCCACTTGGGAGGCCAACTTTGCTATTATGCACATCGCAACATGGTCTAAGAAAAAGCACCAATTCAACAGAGCACTGATGTTTCAGAACTGCAGACAGCGACCACCATTAAAAGCGGGAGAAAGCACATTTGCTATAAAATAATATTATTTTGATTAGTGTTGCACCGTTGTCCTTAACCATATACAGTGGGGCAAAAAAGTATTTAGTCAGCCACCAATTGTGCAAGTTCTCCAACTTACAAATATGAGAGAGGCCTGTCATTTTCATCATAAGTACACTTCAACTATGACAGACAAAATGAGAAAAAAAATCCAGAAAATCACATTGTAGGATTTTTTATGAATTTATTTGCAAATTATGGTGGAAAATAAGTATTTGGTCACCTACAAACAAGCAAGATTTCTGGCTCTCACAGACCTGTAACTTCTTCTTTAAGAGGCTCCTCTGTCCTCCACTCGTTACCTGTATTAATGGCACCTGTTTGAACTTGTTATCAGTATAAAAGACACCAGTCTACAACCTCAAACAGTCACACTACAAACTCCACTATGGCCAAGACCAAAGAGCTGTCAAAGGACACCAGAAACAAAATTGTAGACCTGCACCAGGCTGGGAAGACTGAATCTGCAATAGGTAAGCAGCTTGGTTTGAAGAAATCAACTGTGGGAGCAATTATTAGGAAATGGAAGACATACAAGACCACTGATAATCTCCCTCGATCTGTGGCTCCACGCAAGATCTCACCCTGTGGGGTCAAAATGATCACAAGAACGGTGAGCAAAAATCCCAGAACCACAGTGAATGACCTGCAGAGATCTGGGACCAAAGTAACAAAGCCTACCATCAGTAACACACTACGCCACCAGGGACTCAAATCCTGCAGTGCCAGACGTGTCCCCCTGCTTAAGCCAGTACATGTCCAGGCCCGTCTGAAGTTTGCTAGAGAGCATTTGGATGATCCAGAAGAAGATTGAGAGAATGTCATATGGTCAGATGAAACCAAAAAATAACTTTTTGGTAAAAACTCAACTCGTGTTTGGAGGACAAAGAATGCTGAGTTGCATCCAAAGAACACCATACCTACTGTGAAGGATGGGGGTGGAAACATCATGCTTTGGGGCTGTTTTTCTGCAAAGTGACCAGGACAACTGATCCGTGTAAAGGAAAGAATGAATGGGGCCTGTATCGTGAGATTTTGAGAGAAAACCTCCTTCCATCAGCAAGGGCATTGAAGATGAAACGTGGCTGGGTCTTTCAGCATGACAATGATCCCAAACACACCGCCCGGGCAACGAAGGTGTGGCTTCGTAAGAAGCATTTCAAGGTCCTGGAGTGGCCTAGCCAGTCTCCAGATCTCAACCCCATAGAAAATCTTTGGAGGGAGTTGAAAGTCCGTGTTGCCCAGCAACAGCCCCAAAACATCACTGCTCTAGAGGAGATCTGCATGGAGGAATGGGCCAAAATACCAGCAACAGTGTGTGAAAACCTTGTGAAGACTTACAGAAAACGTTTGACCTCTGTCATTGCCAACAAAGGGTATATAACAAAGTATTGAGATAAACTTTTATTATTGACCAAATACTTATTTTCCACCATAATTTGCAAATAAATTCATGAAAAATCCTACAATGTGATTTTCTGGATTTTTTTTCTCATTTTGTCTGTCATAGTTGAAGTGTACCTATGATGAAAATTACAGGCCTCTCTCATCTTCTTAAGTGGGAGAACTTGCACAATTGGTGGGTGACTAAATACTTTTTTGCCCCACTGTACAACTTCAGTAGCACATGCATTAGACTGATGGACTGTGCCATCCCCATGGCCTCCACAATGGATTAGTCGACTCAGACAGGCACGAATAGGACAGGTGTCTCGTACACCATGATTTTTTTTATTTTTTTTTGCAACTGCTCAAGTAAAGAAATCTCGATCGACCAACAGCCTAACGACCAAACAATTGACCAGTTGACTAAATGTGGTCAGGGCTTACACGCCATACACACGTTATAAACATGTAATAAACGTGTAATCACCAAGACGGAATGTTCACATTTACTTTCTCTTTCCTGTCTGTCTGACCTGGATGTCTGAGAGACGACCCCCAGGCAGAGAATGACCCACCTAGTGAAAAACAAAACAATAACTTCCCAAACAGATGCTCTTTTGTCACACACTCTTTACCTGTGTAATGAACGACACACGTCTGGCCCTTCTTTGGGAAAGTCCTTGCTGTTGAAAAGAAAACAAACAATATTTAGTCAAATGTATTGTGTGTGTGTGTGTGTGTGGCATACACTGTAATAATAGAATGTGCCCTTATCATGACTGACATGCGCTCTTTATGAAATGTTGTTACATCAAATCATTGGAAGTAACAATATCGTATTCCTTTTACTATCAACATACACACTGCGTAATATCGAAATAATACTTAAAGTCAGTGTTAATACAGATGAAAGCAGCAATCCCATTAGAAGGAGCTGGCCATAGAAGAAGGCTGGCATTAATGCCGAGAGTTCTAGAACGATATGTGAGAGGGTCATGGATCCAGCCTTTGTCAAATTAACCCTAACTATTTTTCTTACCTTAACCTACTTCTCCTAACCAGCTACGTTAATTATCCTAACCTGCTGCGTAAATTCTTCTAACCTGCTACGAAAAGTAAAATCTGACGTTCATTTGACAAAAGCTGGATCACTCCATGCCGTGACCGTGTGAGACCGAGGAACATGTCTGGGTCTTGAAAAACAAATGTAGCCCACGTCTAAATCATTTGCACTGGCTGTAAATCCGTTAAACGTTCCCACCGCATCATGATAATAATAACACATCTCCCACAATTTCGTAATGGCTAGCTAAATAAATAGGCTAAATAAATAAACACACGCAGCAGATAACGATCCAGAATCAAACGTAGAAAAACTTACCATCTCCTGGGGATATTATTTCGATTTCCACACCCATTATAATAAAAAGCGATGGTGGTTGCTAAAGCATAAAATAAAGCAGGTTTGGTGTCTAGTCTATGTCGGTGGTTAAAAGGTGCATGCAAGCTCCAGCAATGCCGACCACTGATCGAGTACTCTATCAAGTCTGAGAAATGCAGGATTCTGGCCGTGTTCGAGAGGATCAACCGTTATGTATCATGGGTAACTTGTGACTGACTGACTGCTCTACAAATAATAATGAGTAGTTATTTATTACGCAAGGTGATTTGTAGATCAGTCGGTAGACAGTCGCTTGCACAGTCGGCTGCAATGTCGAACAAGACCTGTACTACAAAAAACCTTAGCATGAGTTACCCAACCTCGACACAAATCTCATCCTCTGTCTCAGTTTAGGGAGACCCAAAATGTACATCGCCTAAGCAGGGAACAGAGCTGCGACTGAGCTCTGACCTGGCAATGACCGTGGACAAGAAGGCCCCCAAGTGGTCAACACATGAAATACACCAGACTTCCCATAAACTTCAAGACCCATAATGCTTTTCTATTGTCTCGTCTTTCAATTCCAGTTCATGAAAGCAACTTTCACCCCTTGAAAAGTGAAATCAACTTGGGAAATGTGATCAAGGTTTATGGTTTGACAAGACAATCGAGGCATGTAATGACACGTTTGTGCATATAATTTCGTGACTAAAGAACGTATTCGCCATATAGCTACTTCACTGATGGATTTAGCTAACACATGTAGCTAACGTTAGCTACATGTGTTATAAGCTGGCCAGACCCCAAAAATGACAGCTACTGTAGATAGCTATCCAGTAACTGGCAGGTAAATGATTTTCTAATATTATTGAGTAGCTAGCTTTATAACCTAAATTGCAGTTAATAATAGCAAATATTTGCTGTAATAGCTTTTGACTTGACCTTCTAGGTTTAATTGCATTTGATGTGAATGTGATACTAATTCTAGCTAGCACAAATTAATAACCTACCTCAAGACATAGCCTTTGATCATGACTCTGTTCAATACATTACACATAAGTAATTGGACGAAAGACGTCTTGTAAGGGAGAGTTTTGTTAAGAGCCGCGATGCTCGGTCACACGCATCGCTTGCGGTACGTTTTTTTGTGCATAAGGATGTTATATATCGGCGAGAAATACTTTTCTAAAAACAAAAGGTTAAAATGATAGGCACCATTATAGGGTTCCCACGTGGCCAATTAGCTTTGTGCCTTTTATTTATTTTATTTCACCTTTATTTAACCAGGTAGGCAAGTTGAAAACAAGTTCTCATTTACAATTGCGACCTGGCCAAGATAAAGCAAAGCAGTTCGACACATACAACAACACAGAGTTACACATGGAGTAAAACAGACATACAGTCAATAGTACAGTATAAACAAGTCTATATACGATCTGAGCAAATGAGGTGAGATAAGGGAGGTAAAGGCAAAAAAGGCCATGGTGGCAAAGTAAATACAATATAGCAAGTAAAACACTGGAATGGTAAATTTGCAATGGAAGAATGTGCAAAGTAGAAATAAAAATAATGGGGTGCAAAGGAGCAAAATAAATAAATAAATTAAATACATTTGGGAAAGAGGTAGTTGTTTGGGCTAAATTATAGATGGGCTATGTACAGGTGCAGTAATCTGTGAGCTGCTCTGACAGTTGGTGCTTAAAGCTAGTGAGGGAGATAAGTGTTTCCAGTTTCAGAGATTTTTGTAGTTCGTTCCAGTCATTGGCAGCAGAGAACTGGAAGGAGAGGCGGCCAAAGAAAGAATTGGTTTTGGGGGTGACTAGAGAGATATACCTGCTAGAGCGTGTGCTACAGGTGGGAGATGCTATGGTGACCAGCGAGCTGAGATAAGGGGGGACTTTACCTAGCAGGGTCTTGTAGATGACATGGAGCCAGTGGGTTTGGCGACGAGTATGAAGCGAGGGCCAGCCAACGAGAGCGTACAGGTCGCAATGGTGGGTAGTATATGGGGCTTTGGTGACAAAACGGATTGCACTGTGATAGACTGCATCCAATTTGTTGAGTAGGGTATTGGAGGCTATTTTGTAAATGACATCGCCGAAGTCGAGGATTGGTAGGATGGTCAGTTTTACAAGGGTATGTTTGGCAGCATGAGTGAAGGATGCTTTGTTGCGAAATAGGAAGCCAATTCTAGATTTAACTATGGATTGGAGATATTTGATATGGGTCTGGAAGGAGATTTTACAGTCTAACCAGACACCTAAGTATTTGTAGTTGTCCACGTATTCTAAGTCAGAGCCGTCCAGAGTAGTGATGTTGGACAGGCGGGTAGGTGCAGGTAGCAATCGGTTGAAGAGCATGCATTTAGTTTTACTTGTATTTAAGAGCAATTGGAGGCCACGGAAGGAGAGTTGTATGGCATTGAAGCTTGCCTGGAGGGTTGTTAACACAGTGTCCAAAGAAGGGCCAGAAGTATACAGAATGGTGTCGTCTGGCATCTCCAAACACCGTTAAAACAGTGTACAGCAGAGGGGTTTGGTGGCACCTTCATTTGGGAGAACAGGCTCGTGCTAATGACTCCAGCGAAATTAGTGGAAGGGTAACTAATACATCAAACACATAGTTTCCAGATGTTTGATGCCATTCCATTTGCTCCGTTCCACACATTATTATGAGACGTTCTCTCCTCAGCAGCCCCATGTGATGTACTTTAAGTGTGTATTTTGCGTTTGTGAAATTGTTTTGATATATGAAAGTAGAGGGATTTATGTTTCTGGAACCGTACCGCAATTGAGAATCAATTCACGTTTAGATGGGAGTATTTGACTGTTTTGGCTTTCAGAGTCAATTCGCCCTTAAACAGAAGATGTAAGGTCCTTAGACTAAGTAGTAACGTTGGGCTCCTTTTGTCCAATATTGAGCTACCTGAAGACCTAATGTTAAACAAGGATTGCCTCGTACCCAAATCCAGACTAAGGTCAAATTTGCCTGCCAAAAGCGATTAGCTCTACTTCTAGTTTAGTTAGCTAGCCAGCTAATAATACAGTTTGACATCACAACAACACAGATACCAGTTCCTCTCAGTGGTGGAAAAAGTACCCAATTGTCATACTTGAGTAAAAGTATAGATACTGTAATGAAACAGCAGGGAGCAGGTCTCGAACCCTCGACCTTCGAGTCCGAGGTCCGGCGCGCTATCTCCAGTAAAAGTCAAAGTCCGCCAGTAAAATACTACTTGAGTAAAAGTCTAAAAGTATTTGGTTTTAAATATACTAAAGTATCAAAAGTAATTGCTAAAATATAGTTAATTATCAAAAGTCATGAATAATTGTAAATTCCTTATATTAAGCAAAGCAGATGGCACCATGTTCTTGTTTTAAAATGTTCGGATTGCCAGGGGCACACTCCAACACTCAGACATTATTTACAAAATATGCATTTGTGTTTAGTGAGTCTGCCAGGCCAGAGGCAGTAGGGATGGCCACGTGTTCTCTTGATAAGTGCGTGAATTTAACAATTTTCCTGTCATGCTAAGCATTCAAAATGTAATGAGTCATTTTGGTTGTCAAGGAAAATGTATGGAGTAAAAAGTACAATATTTTCTTTAGGAATAAGTAAAAGTTGTCAAAAATATAAATAGTAAAGTACAGATACCCCAAAAAACGACTTAAATAGTACTTTCAAGTATTTTTACCTAAGTACTCTACACCACTGGTTCCTCTGTTAAGCTGGAGTGTAATTTAACCTACTTGATCTGCGTGGCTAAGGTCATTTGGACTAATCAGCTCAGCTCTGGCCCTGGGGTGTAACCCTCAGGCAGAGGGGATTAGGGATGCCAGAGGCACAGGACAAGAGAGGCTTGTCCTATTCTTAGTGTGGGATGGCAATCAAGATAGCTGGAACTGGTCTTCTGCCGGCAAAATCCTCATGACCGATATCCTCTGCCCTCATCAATGCTATTGAATGAGTGATTGTTTCTTCTTTAATCAATGTTACTGATCATTGTTTCTCTCTCCTTTTGGATTAATCTGTACTTGCTTGACTGTCAGTATGGAACTGGGCAAAGCCAAGTTGCTGAGGTCAGGTCTGAACACGCTACACCAAACCATCCACCCCGTCCACGGGATAGCCTGGACTGACGGGAAGCAGGTCTGCCTCACCTCCCTCTACTATGACAACTGCGAAGTCAAATTCGGCGACACCAACGTCATTGGTCAATTTGAGCATGTCTTCGGCCTCTCCTGGGGCCCTCTGTGCTGTTCCGGCGCTCCTGCCCTGTTGGCCGTCCAACACAAGAAACATGTCACAGTGTGGCAGCTGCAGCTCAGCACTCTGGAACAGAACAAGCTGCTCTGCACTCAGACCTGTGAGATGAGCGAACCGTTCCCCCTTCTGTCTGAGGGATGTGTCTGGCATCCCAAGATGGACATCCTTTCTGTCCTCACTAAGAAAGATGCCTCTGTGCTGTTCTGTGTTCGTGTGGACAACCGTAGGATCAAGGCTGATATTAAAGGCAGTGGACTCATCCACTGTGCCTGCTGGACCAAAGATGGCACCCGGTTGGTTTTGGCTATAGGAAGCGCCCTTCACTCCTACATCTATAACGATGTTCAGAAGAGTCTTTTAGCCTGCTCCTTCTGCCCCATCTTTGACGTGGGCGGGTACATCTGTGCCATCGAGTCAACAGGCGAGGCCCAGGTGGCAGTAGCTACAGAGCTGCCTCTGGATAGGATCTGCGGGCTGAACGCTGGCATAGCATTTGACGTGTCCTCAGATTCAGAGTCCTCCCTACCTGGACATTCTTCTCCTATGGTGATGTTGGACGAGGATGGCTGTATAGACCCACGCAGGAGGTCCTTTGACTCTGAGAGGTCCTACCTCTCCTGCTCTGCCTCCGGCGGTCCTATGGACCTCACCCACCTCCTGGCCAAGCACCGGCGCTCAGACCCTAGTCCACTCTTACACCTGCGCCGCAGGGACCACCTGACTGGCTCTGGACAGGATTCGTCGCACCTTATCCTGGTAACCTACGAACGGAAAGTCACCAGCACCAGTAAGGTCAGCATCCCTGGGATTCTGGTGCCAGACATTGTGGCCTTTGACTCCAGAGGTTCCACGGTGGCTGTGGCCTCCAACACATGTAGCATGGTACTGGTCTACTGCATCACGCCGTCCACCATGCCCAACATCCAGCAGATCTCCTTACAGAAAAACGAGAGGCCCAAAGGCATCTGCTTTCTTGGTGACAAGATGTTGCTTCTCATGATTGGCAGACAGAAGTCCAAAGACCCTGCCTTCCTCCCCTCCTCCAATACGGACAAATACATCCTGCGCCTCGCATCCAAGGAGATTCTCTACAACGGAGGAACCCCGGCGTGTCCCTCCCCGAATCGAGAATCCCCCGTTAGACGCCACTCGAAGCATGTCTTCTCTAAAGATGAGCAGCAGGAGCTTGTTGAGATTAAGGAGCTGGTGCTGCCGGGAGGAGGTGTAATCCAGTCCCATTCTCCAGGGAGCAGCAGGAGGAGGCTGGTGGAGGAGGTGAGAAGCCCGGAGCCCAGCTCAGTCACCAGCTCAGTGGACTTCTCCTACTCTGACCTCTGTCACACCTCTGACCAACCTCACTCTAACGCTTCATCCATTACGGTCGAAAACTTCGACACGGAACCCGTCAACCGAATGACGATGCTCTCCATGGCAGGACAGGCTAGCAGGGAGTCAAGTCAAACCTGCTCCCCATACTACAACCCTAGGGATAAGCCCCACACGGAGCTCCCCACCCTGCCCAAAACCACCCCCTTGGCCCCCAGAGAGAAGGAGAGGAACCTGGAGCAGCTGTCTCAGAACATGGAGAGGATTTTCTCTCGTTTTTCTGAGGTGCAACAGTGTCTGACAGAGATCAGGGACTTCACCCGGAACGGTAAAAAGGGTCTGGGGACTAGTTACCCCAATGCCTGTGATCCTTCATACGTTAACATCACATGTCAGGTAGGGGTTACATCTTACAAGATATTACTTCATTTGGGATATTTCATTTCTATGTCTGCAAAAGCTGGAGATTTTCAGAGCAATATTTTAAAAGATAATGTTTGTTGAAAGACCTTATTTATTGAAATTATAGGCCCCACCTTTGTATAATAAAGTCACGTTAGACTCTAGGGCTGGGAATTGCCAGGGACCTCACGATACAATATTATCACGATACTTAGGTGCCGATACGATATGTATTACGATTACATATGTATTGCAATTCAATACTGGTATTTTTATTGCGATTTGATGTTCCAAACATATTATTCATATCTGCTGGAGAGAGAGCATGATAAAATGAGTTTTGATCAGTAAGGGAAATAAAAGTGCTGAAAATGTGTTGGCTTCCTATTTAAATAGGATGAAAAATAACTGAGTTTTAGCACAGGTACAGTCGACCAGCTCTACCTAAAGTAGCAAAAGTGTTTTTACAAATCGATACTTGGAGTCCAAAAATAATATTGCGATATGTAACTATATATAATTTTTCCCCCATCACTATTAGACACACAAAGGAATGAACTGTATGAGTATAATGCACCCAGATTCAGCATTCAGCAGATATTAGCATAAAGGCCTAATGTTGAACTTGATGGGACTTGTCTGAAGGTGAAGATACAGTAGAGACTTACTTTAATGTACTCTCCAGGCTAGAGTTTGCTATCCACCCTTGGCTAATAATAGACAGTACGCTGACAGCACAGTGTGTGCTATTATGGTGTTCCTAAAAGAGCGATTAAAAGCACAATTTGTGAAATGATGCCTTGCTGTTGCATCCATCAATAACTGTCTGTGTTCTTGAGGTCAGAATTGTACTAACTAACCCCCCTCCACTCTCTCTATCTCGCTCTCTCTCTATCATCTATCTGTCTGTCTCTCTCTATCTCTTCCCTCTCCTCCATGCAGAAGCAGCTGTCTGAGAATGTGTTTATAGATGAGAGAAGGCCAGTGTTGTTGTGTGAGGGGAAGCTGTGTCTGAAGGTTCTTCAGGAGCTCTTCAACGTCACTATAGTAGAGATGGTGTATGGTACGTATCTGGCCCATGGGCTTCCCCCATACCAATAATAACACATGGTTGTAGTCTTAAGGCTTCAGATGATTCTATGTTTTCACTATGTACACCCCAGGCTTAATTCAACCAGTTATTTCAGATTAAAGGTAGACTCAGCGATATGACATCATCATACACAGCGGGGTGATTCCCTGCTTACAGAAATCAACACAATTCATATGTGCAGACTGACATTATTGGCTCTTCCCAATGTAGGCAAGCCTCAAGAGGAAATTGGGTAGTCTTTCCAGAAGTGTGTGTGTGTGTGTGTGTGGACGGGGATAGAAAAAAAAAAGGTTTTCCCTCAGGTTTCCAGGAATCTATTCATATAAGAATAACCGCCATATCCTCAGCCCATAGTCTAGACTGAGGAACTACTGAGCTTCTCTCAGCTATTACAACTAATTAGAGAAGATGTTGTATATCAAAATAATGACATCTCTGTTTCTCTCCCCCCAAAATGACATGCATTTTAAACAAAGTGTTTGGTGTTAAACGGAGGGTGGAGAGGCTGAATATGGGAGTGATTATAGGGTTACTGTGGATTAAAAGGTTTAAAACAGAAGCAGCTTACAGCCCCACCACACCCTCCCTGGGTTCGTTCTGCTAATATACACACTCAGCACGCCTCCGCAAACTACAAGACTATTTATAGAGTATTTATGACACCACTCCATTCAGGAGTTTCACTGTTAGGGTTTTTGCAGCAAACTGAGAGAGCCGTATGTTGTGGTTACTGTACTTTAAAAAGCGCTCTATAAATGATTAGTAGACACTTACTGGTTGAAAAGCTTAGTACTATCTATTCAAAGGGTTAAATGGATGTAATCAATGACTCTCATGGTTTTATATAAGTTAAACAGTCTTATAAAGCATGGAGATAAATAAAATATGAATGAAATAAAAAAACTTCCTTAAACTTGAAACTCCTGTCTCCTGTGTGTTCCAGGTCCGTTGTGGATAGTCCTGGTAGCGGATGCAGAGGGCTTTGTACCCCTGACTTTTAAACCCAAAGAGGAGTTGACGGTGAGGAACGGAAAGAGGAAATCTCCCATCAGAACCCCTGGCAGCCCAGACTCCTGCCCCTCCAGCCCAGTCAAATCTCCCTCCAGCCCAGTCAAATCTCCATCCAGCCCAGTCAATTCTTACCCCAACACAGAGACTTGAACACAGCATAAATCTCAAAACAGACTTCAGCATAGTGGGAGAGAGCACACAGCATGGGACTACCGCCTAGCATAACATATGAGATGTCAATGCTTTATGCATGCATATCTAAAAACTGCACACGCAAAGACTCAACCCCTCGGCAGCTTTTTATGAACAATCAGTACTGGGTGATAAATGTTTCTTTTTCAGTTGGGGGATTATTCAATACACTTTTGAAAGAAGCACCTTTCAAACAGAATGTTTACATTTAGTGACTTTGGGAGATGATATTTTTGGGGGCTTTGTATTATATGCCCATCTGGTTCAAGAGGAAGTTCTGTTTTTTTAATCAGAGCACTGAGGTAAGATAGTGTGGTGTTTTGGCTGGCAGAGTTCAGTGTAGCTGCCACCAAATCCCAAAGAGATGTATCCTGTTTGTATGTTATACGATTGTATATTATTAAAACGTTCAAATGTTTAAAATGGATAGTTTCATCACTCAACTTATGATTGAATGTTAAACCTTTATTTAATTAGGCAAGTCAGTTAAGAACAAATTCTTATTTACAATGACGGCCTACACTGGCAAAACCCAGTGCACCGCCCAATGGGACCAATCACGGCCGGGTTCGAACCAGGGTGTCTGTAGTGACACCTCTAGCACTGAGATGCAGTGCCTTAGACCGCTGCGCCACTCGAGAGCCCCAAAATGGAGCTTACATGGAACCTTCCTCTACTATATTTGAAGTTAAGAAGTCATGGTTCAGTCCATCTACTAACCAAAGTTAACAGTATTTATTAAGCCCAAACCATTATAATACTCAGATACCATTCATAAATACCAGCAATGTCTGCTAAACACAGCAAATAGGGATATACATTCATTTATATAAATAAGGTTATCTTGTAGGTATATTCAAGATGGCTTTACAGGTTCATGTGAAAATACAGAAACAAACTTAAAATGTTTACATGAAAACATAACTATCATGTGATTATTTCTCAGTGTAATATACACTAATAGAAGTCATATTCCGGTTGGGGAACTGGAATCCGCCGCATGTGAAACCTCTCCTGTCCATTGCATCCCAGGTCATGGATTACTCAGATCCTCCAGCGTTCTGGAGCTGATGCAGCTTTGTTTCCTGTAGAAGAAAGACAAAATCAACTTTTAGATTGAAGGTACTGTATGTTAGTATTTGAGCCATTTCAGGCCACTGTAATTTTACTCAACCTAAAGGAATGACTGTGGTGATAGACGGTGGTGTACTGTACTCTTAATGCACTCAATCTTTGTGATCCAAATACTCAGTTTGGTAACACTTCACTTAAGCATGCATATAATAAAGCATTATGATACACTTATAATGCATTGTCAGACATGTCATAAGCATGTATCCCCTTATTGTCATATAAATTACTTTACAAGAGCACTGTGACGTTCTAGCAACGTCTGACAACAGAAACGTGTAGCTCACCGTAGCTCCTCAAGACAGAGTTTGTTCCTGAGCCGGACGTCCTCACTGATGGGGTAGAGCAGCAGTATCAACAGGCCTGTTACGATGAAGGCCACCGGGGCAGCGCCTATGAGCAGTTTCAGAGTGTAGGCTACTTGAGCAGGCTGCCTGCATGCCCCCGTGTCATAACCCGCAAACCTGAAGACACCACACACACGTATTATTCACAGAAAACTTGTAGAGATACATAAAGTGTCTTAACCTGCAAACCTGTAGAGATGCACACCTGTATCATACCGACAGTTACACACACCAGTTTCATAAATGCAATAGACTACAATGGCCTATTAATGCATACATCAGGCTTGTGTTTATGTGTTTCTCTCTGTGTTATTTAACTGACTTGGTGTTCGTGGCATCTGACTCATTCCAAGAGAGATGCCAGAAGTGTTGTTAACTTGTTTATGTTTCTCCTGATGTGGATCAGTGTCTGTCTGTCTGTCTGTCTGTCTGTCTGTCTGTCACTCCAAGAGAGATGCCAGAAGTGTTGTTAACTTGTTTATGTTTCTCCTGATGTGGATCAGTGTCTGTCTGTCTGTCTGTCTGTCTGTCAGTCTGTCACTCCAAGAGAGATGCCAGAAGTGTTGTTAACTTGTTTATGTTTCTCCTGATGTGGATCAGTGTCTGTCTGTCTGTCTGTCTGTCTGTCTGTCTGTCTGTCTGTCTGTCACTCCAAGAGAGATGCCAGAAGTGTTGTTAACTTGTTTATGTTTCTCCTGATGTGGATCAGTGTCTGTCTGTCTGTCTGTCTGTCTGTCACTCCAAGAGAGATGCCAGAAGTGTTGTTAACTTGTTTATGTTTCTCCTGATGTGGATCAGTGTCTGTCTGTCTGTCTGTCTGTCTGTCTGTCTGTCACTCCAAGAGAGATGCCAGAAGTGTTGTTAACTTGTTTATGTTTCTCCTGATGTGGATCAGTGTCTGTCTGTCTGTCTGTCTGTCTGTCTGTCTGTCACTCCAAGAGAGATGCCAGAAGTGTTGTTAACTTGTTTATGTTTCTCCTGATGTGGATCAGTGTCTGTCTGTCTGTCTGTCTGTCTGTCACTCCAAGAGAGATGCCAGAAGTGTTGTTAACTTGTTTATGTTTCTCCTGATGTGGATCAGTGTCTGTCTGTCTGTCTGTCTGTCTGTCTGTCACTCCAAGAGAGATGCCAGAAGTGTTGTTAACTTGTTTATGTTTCTCCTGATGTGGATCAGTGTCTGTCTGTCTGTCTGTCTGTCTGTCACTCCAAGAGAGATGCCAGAAGTGTTATTAACTTGTTTATGTTTCTCCTGATGTGGATCAGTGTCTGTCTGTCTGTCTGTCTGTCTGTCTGTCTGTCACTCCAAGAGAGATGCCAGAAGTGTTGTTAACTTGTTTATGTTTCTCCTGATGTGGATCAGTGTCTGTCTGTCTGTCTGTCTGTCTGTCACTCCAAGAGAGATGCCAGAAGTGTTGTTAACTTGTTTATGTTTCTCCTGATGTGGATCAGTGTCTGTCTGTCTGTCTGTCTGTCACTCCAAGAGAGATGCCAGAAGTGTTGTTAACTTGTTTATGTTTCTCCTGATGTGGATCAGTGTCTGTCTGTCTGTCTGTCTGTCTGTCTGTCTGTCTGTCTGTCACTCCAAGAGAGATGCCAGAAGTGTTGTTAACTTGTTTATGTTTCTCCTGATGTGGATCAGTGTCTGTCTGTCTGTCTGTCTGTCTGTCTGTCACTCCAAGAGAGATGCCAGAAGTGTTGTTAACTTGTTTATGTTTCTCCTGATGTGGATCAGTGTCTGTCTGTCTGTCTGTCTGTCTGTCTGTCTGTCTGTCTGTCTGTCACTCCAAGAGAGATGCCAGAAGTGTTGTTAACTTGTTTATGTTTCTCCTGATGTGGATCAGTGTCTGTCTGTCTGTCTGTCTGTCTGTCTGTCACTCCAAGAGAGATGCCAGAAGTGTTGTTAACTTGTTTATGTTTCTCCTGATGTGGATCAGTGTCTGTCTGTCTGTCTGTCTGTCACTCCAAGAGAGATGCCAGAAGTGTTGTTAACTTGTTTATGTTTCTCCTGATGTGGATCAGTGTCTGTCTGTCTGTCTGTCTGTCACTCCAAGAGAGATGCCAGAAGTGTTGTTAACTTGTTTATGTTTCTCCTGATGTGGATCAGTGTTTGTGTGTTTGACTCACTCGAGGCAAGGCATGGATACTCCCAAGGAAATCCCATTTTCAGTAATGAATGCCTTTAATACTCTTGTGTTTATGTTGTCTGTCTGTCTGTCTCTGTCTGTCTGTCTGTCTGTCTGTCTGTCTGTCTGTCTGTCTGTCTGTCTGTTTGACTCACTCGAGGCAGAGAGTGGACACTCCGAGAGAGATCCCAGCAGCAAACTTGGTGAAGAACACGTAGAAGGAGTAGAAGATGGCCTCATAGCCTTTACAGCAGGGGTTGGCCAGACGGAAGTCATCCACCACATCTGGCAGCATCGACCTGAAACACAACACACACACAATACTACATGAAAACATCTCCCATCAACAGCTTATAGGCCTACCTCATCATCATGTTATACAATCGGTCTCGATGACTCCATCTGTCTGAGGAGGAGCAGTCTACTTATAGCGCTAGAGGATGAAATGGCTACAATGGTGCTCATAGAGCAGAGTTGAAATGGTCTGGCGAAATGACTGCTACTACGTGATGACATGATTACAAGATGAAGCTAACTGTAGCCGAACTGCTCCGACCACAGCAGTTATTTAACTAGGCAAGTCAGTTAACAGCAAATTCTTATTTATAATGACAGCCTAACCCAGACGATGCTGGGACAAATGTGTGCCACCCTATGGGACTCCCAATCACAGCCGGTTGTGATACAGCCTGGAATCAAACCAGGGTATGTAGTGACACCTCTAGCACTGAGATGCAGTGCCTTAGAAATCTGCACCACTCGGGAGCCAGATAAAAAGACAGTCATACACCACATGATGACCAAAAGTATGTGGACACCTGCTCGTTGAACATCTCATTCAATAGTCATGGGCATTAATGTGGAGTTGGTCTCCCCTTTGCTGCTATAACAGCTTCCACTCTTCTGGGAAGGCTTTCCACTAAATGTTGGTACATTGCTGCCGGGACATACTTCCATTCAGCCATGAGAGCATTAGTGAGGTCGGGCACTGATGTTGGGTGATTAGGCCTGGCTCGCAGTCGGCGTTCCAATTCATCCCAAAAGTGTTCGATGGGGTTTAGGTCAGGGCTCTGTGCAGGCCAATCAAGTTATTCCATACAGATCTTGACAAACCATTTCTGTATGGACCTCGCTTTGTGCACAGTAGCATTGTCATGCTGAAACAGGAAAGGACCTTCCCCAAACTGTTGCCACAAAGTTGGAAGCACAGAATCGTCCATATTGTCATTGTATGCTGTAGCGTTAAGATTTACTTTCACTGCAACTAAGGGGCCTAGCCCGAACCATGAAAACAGCCCCAGGCCATTATTCCTCCTCCTCCTACATTTGGCACTATGCATTGGGGCAGGTAGCGTTCTCCTGACAACCGCCAAACCCAGATTTGTCCGAATGCCAGATGGTGAAGCGTGATTTATCATTCCAGAGAATGTGTTTCCACTGCTCCAGAGTCCAATGGTGGTGAGCTTTACACCACTCCAGCAGACGCTTGGCATTACGCATGGTGATCTTAGGCTTGTTGGCTGTTCAGCCATTAAAACCCATTTCATGAAGAAATCCCGAGAAACAGTTATTGTGCTGACGTTGCTTCCAGAGGCAGTTTGGAACTCGGTAGTGAGTGTTGCAAGGACAGACGATTTTTACGCTCTACGCGCTTCAGTACTTGGCGGTCCCGTTTTGTGAGCTTGTGTGGCCTACCACTTCACAGCTGAGCCGTTGTTGCTCCTAGACGTTTCCATTTCACAATAACAGCACTTACAGTTGACCGGGGCAGCTCTAGCAGGGCAGACATTTGACAAACTGACTTGTTAGAAAGGTGGCATCCTATGACGGTGCCATGTTGAGAGTCACTGAGCTCTTCAGTAAGGACATTCTACTGTCAATGTTTGTCTATGAATATTTTATACACCTGTCAGCAACGGGTGTGGCTGAAATAGCCAAATCCACTCATTTGAAGAGGTGTCCACATACTTTGGTATATATAGTGTACATACACAGCATGATGACCCCAAGCGATAAACCCTGTCATTTAGAGAGGAAAGAGAAGTACGGAGGAGGCAGGGAAAGAGTGATAGAGAAAGGAGGGAGGAGAGAAGGAGACAGGAGGATGAAGAGAGAGAAAAGGAGATGGGAAGGCAATGTGCTATAAACAACAGTAATAACAGAATGAAAGTGGAGACTGTAGCCCCCCCTGAGGTTTATAGACACATCTCATTCGTCAACATGACATCATAGCCAGGCTTGACTGTATCATGCCAGGGGGTGAATTAAATTTTTGTATTTTTTTCTTTAACTAGGCAAGTCAGTTAAGAACAAATTCTTATTTACAATGACGGCCAGTGGGTTAGTTGCCTTGTTCAGGGGCAGAGTGGCCGATTTTTACCTTGTCAGCACAGGGATTCGATCCAGCAACCTTTCGGTTACTGGACCAACTCTCTAACCACTGAATGGACAGAGAGAAGTGTAGACTGCTGCTATTACAGCAATAGAATAGTAATTCTACAAGGACTGTGGCTATTTTACCACCCCAAGAATATGTTTACTATTGCTACTGTAGCTACAACCAGTGGTTAGTGCTAGTGGTACTACAACTACACCACATCCACAGAGGACCTTTGTGCCAGCACCATTCAATTGGGCTTACCATGGTAGGAGGAGTGATGCAGCCACACTGAGTCCTGAAGAGACAGCCACTACGTAGGCTACGACCAGGTTAGGAATGAACACCAGCATCACTGTGAACGGCATGATCCACTAGACAGAAAGAGAGATAGAGTAAGAGGAATGAACACACACATACTGTACTTACTGTATACACAGTTAGTTGCACACAGATTTGTAATCAGGGTTGGGTAGGTTACTTTCTAAATGTAATCCATTACAGTTACTAGTTACCTGTCCAAAATTGTAATCAGTTAAGTAACACAATCTGATTACTTTCCCTTTAAGAGGCAATAGAAGAAGACAAAAAGGATCCATCAAACGTATTTGGTGTGTCATCAAAGTGGTCTCTGACTTGTGGTCAGTGGTCTCTGACTTGTGGTCAGTGGTCTCTGACTTGTGGACTCAATCAGGTGGAACAAACTTAAACTTGCGCCTTTTTCAATGCTGAATTGAATGTCATTGAGAAAACATAAAGATGTCAATGTATTTTTTTTTGCAAAAATCCTTTCTGATTTCAAAAGTAATCCAAAAAGGAATCATCTAGTTTTTCAAAATAATCTGTAATCTGATTAAAATAATTTTGTTGCAAATTTCACTGACTACAGCTAGTTTTTTTGTAATTAGTTACTCTCCAACCCTGTTTGTAATACCGTATTATAATAATACCAGACAATTTTTTTTTTGCCTCTCCAGAAGCAATAATATGTTTGTCCACAAGGTGGCACGTTTTTATCATCAGTGGAGCATCACCACCACCCAGTCCCAGACACTTACCGTGATTCCACAGAAGGCTGCCTTCTTCTTGCCGAACCGCTCCAGAAACCACTGCCACAAAGGGATGCTCACTACTGCAGATACCTGGGAAGAGGAGTATCATTTTTAAGAACATGCTATACTATTGTTTTTGGTTTTAAGTATACTCTAATGTCATATAAAACCATGCACTGATGTCAATAGGACATTTGTGTGAAAGTGTAAGTTTCTAGTTACATTGATCTAGGTCGGAAACCAGAACTCACCAGGATGGTCAGCACAATGTTCTGGAAGTGGTCTCTCAGGTCCACTGCATGTGTACAGAACAGGACAAAGTTGCTTTGCACCAACTGGAAATCAGATCAGATATAACACACATTCGTTCTTCAGAAAGATTCAGAATATTCAGCACTGTTCTATCCTCTCTGCCCACGGTGCCAAATCACTGGAGAAGCTGCTGACTAACGCAAAGTTTCCTCCCTGCTCTTGAATGATATATAATCCTTCTATTCTGATGAGCTGACAGTAAGTTATTAAAGGAAGATTTGTGAGATACGGCAGTTGAGATGTTTGAGGTGGAATCTATCAAAGCTGTACTATATAGTTCCAATGCCAACCAACCATATGATCACAGCCATACAAGAAGTGTACCACTGAGAATTCTCATAATGATAACAATAACTAGATATTACATCATTGTAATATGACAATGTGCCGTCTATCTGTCTGTCTATCATCACCGGGTGGATTTGGAGCTGAGAGAGAGATGCTGTCAAGCATATTTCCTCAAACACACTGAGTGCTCTATTTTTCTTGATCAAATCAACATTAAATGGCAGACAGGCTGTATCTGGAGCCATTCTGGGTCCAATCATAACACAAGACCCATTACCATCCCACTGTGGGTGTCATGTCTGAGAGGGGGTCTATCAATGTGCCCACCAATCATAACACAACACCCATTACCATCCCACTGTGGATGTCATGTCCGAGAGGGGGTCTATCAATGTGCCCACCAATCATAACACAACACCCATTACCATCCCACTGTGGGTGTCATGTCTGAGAGGGGGTCTATCAATGTGCCCACCAATCATAACACAACACCCATTACCATCCCACTGTGGATGTCATGTCCGAGAGGGGGTCTATCAATGTGCCCACCAATCATAACACAACACCCATTACCATCCCACTGTGGGTGTCATGTCTGAGAGGGGGTCTATCAATGTGCCCACCAATCATAACACAACACCCATTACCATCCCACTGTGGATGTCATGTCCGAGAGGGGGTCTATCAATGTGCCCACCTGAATGGCAACGGAGATGAAGAGGAAGGCAGCAGTCAGAGTGAGGTAGGGACCGTGACGCATCACCAGGATGAAGCCCTTGTGGAATGGGATCTGCTTCTCCGTCTTCGAAATGTACGGATCTGTGCGAGGAAGAAAAAGAACGAGATCTGACAGTGTCAAAAGAGACAGTTTCTTTGGTTTCCATCTTTTATCCCATTCTAAAAAATAGCTCAAACTAGCCCGCAAAGCACCAGAGAGAAGAAAGCATGAGTGAGACACGTATGGGAGTCTTCCCCTCCAATCTGGGGGGAGGGTGGGTGGGGGGGGGGGGGGTACAAGTACAGTGAACCAGAACTGACAGGTTTGCTGGTACAGAGGTCAGCAGTTCATTGACAGCCTCCATGTGCAAACACACAATATATGTAATTTTATACTTAACACTTAATCCTCCTTGTTTTCCTGAGTTGGATAATCATTGCATGAAGCTGAAGCTAGCTACAGTATATACTGTATTTTATTGCATGAGGCTGAAGCTAGCTATATAGAGGCCAGAAATAGTCCAGTCAGAATAAGGCTCAAAACAATTGAACGGAGTGCTACTGTGCTTACTGGTACATTGCAAATAGCGTTTGAGTGAAATTAATGAAGGGAAAGAGAGAGGAGCACACTCACTTGCTGGGAAAGAGTGTGCACAAACACACACACACACACAAGCACATATGCGAGCACACGCACACACACGCACACACTCACCGTCTCTCTCTTTGACTCCCAGGAACATGACCACAGTGCAGATGAGAAACACTCCTCCAATCACACCAGCAGCGATCATATACATCTCCTTCTGCAAGTAGAGAGAATAAACAATCATATACTGTTACTGTACACCTCATTCTGCAAGGAGGACAGAGAGAAACAATATACCATGTACACCTCATTCTGCAAGGAGGACAGAGAGAAACAATATACCATGTACACCTCATTCTGCAAGGAGGACAGAGAGAAACAATATACCATGTACACCTCATTCTGCAAGGAGGACAGAGAGAAACAATATACCATGTACACCTCATTCTGCAAGGAGGACAGAGAGAAACAATATACCATGTACACCTCATTCTGCAAAGGCAAGAAAACAACAGTGTAAATGTAACCTTTATTTGTTCCATTTAGATGTCCATTAGGTATTGTTTTATACTACGCTTCCTGGGGTCCACTACACATCTTTCTTTGGTTACACAAGGAGGACATCTGAACTGAGCCTTCCTCAATCTCCATCGTGTATCTCCATCCAATTACTTCACTTCAACCCTTATCTGAAAGTTGCATTAAAACATACCAATGTGTTTATTGACCTGTGATTTTAGGTTAGAATTCCTTATATCGCTCTAGCAGATACCAGATCACTCAGAATTCACTGTACAGATTAAATACAAGGAACAACAGGAAAGGATCTCAATTGAATTCTGATCCTAAAATACAGCCTACCAAAATACTGTAGAGCCTTCAAGATGTTCTCAACCCAACAGGAACTGCACTGCCCTAATGTAAACAATTAAGGGCTAGTTTGGTATGTTAGTGTTATTACTTATTCACATCAAACATTTTGCCATTACTGAGGGACTGGAGGAATCCAGTGGTGAAAGTGCTCTGTGTGTGTGTGTGTGTGTGTGTGTGTGTGTGTGTGTGTGTGTGTGTGTGTGTGTGTGTGTGTGTGTGTGTGCTCATCGTGGTTACAGAGGGCCATGCATGGTGAAAAGGCCACGCCATCGGGGTTTACTCAGAATCCTTTGGAATGGTACCACTGGAGCCCTTAAATAGCTGCGGCATGTCCGAACCCGACACGGAACAGTTTGGGCAGGAGCCCGCTCGCCGTGTTTTATCTACCCAGAAATCACTCTGCATTCACAAGATTCACAAGGTTGTCTCACTCATGTTTTCATTGACTGTATGTCTACTTCTAGGAAATGAACAACAGATACATTTAAATATGTAATGTTCCGGTCTCGGTATGGCTGGTTTTAGGCCGGAAATAAATGTTCAATATTGTTGGTTCCTTTATCTCAGCAAACTGCATGTCGAGTTTGGGGTCTGGGGTTCATTCATGTGTTTTTAAATGTGATAAAAATAGCCTTAATCACACAGACTGTGGTCGCCCCACAGACTGTGGTCTCTTATTTCAGGGAGGGGGATTGATGGCTGATGTCAGGGGAGAGGAGGGGAGGGGGCTGGGGCAGAGGCTCAGATTTAACCCGTGGTCTCTTACTAAAAACCTGGGATGATAAATATTATATGAAGCCCTCTTAAAGTTGGTTGATTTGGTAAGACTAGATCTCACCTCTAGATAGTCTGCAAACACAAACTTCACATTCATTCATCCTATTCCTTTTAGTTTCAACAATTTACAATTTTCATGCTTGTTGACCTTCAACTTGTTTCCTGTTGTTTTTTTTCAACTCTGAGGCCTCAAAAAAGGAAAGAAAGAAGTTAAGTAAAAGGAAAAGATGAGTGTGAAAGTACAGCCCTGAGTTAGTTCAGGACACTACAGCCCTGAGTTAGTTCAGGACACTACAGCCCTGAGTTAGTTCAGGACACTACAGCCCTGAGTTAGTTCAGGACACTACAGCACTGAGTTAGTTCAGGACACTACAGCCCTGAGTTAGTTCAGGACACTACAGCCCTGAGTTAGTTCAGGACACTACAGCCCTGAGTTAGTTCAGGACACTACAGCCCTGAGTTAGTTCAGGACACTACAGCCCTGAGTTAGTTCAGGACACTACAGCCCTGAGTTAGTTCAGGACACTACAGCCCTGAGTTAGTTCAGGACACTACAGCCCTGAGTTAGTTCAGGACACTACAGCCCTGAGATAGTTCAGGACACTACAGCCCTGAGTTAGTTCAGCACTACAGCCCTGAGTTAGTTCAGGACACTACAGCCCTGAGTTAGTTCAGGACACTACAGCCCTGAGTTAGTTCAGGACACTACAGCCCTGAGTTAGTTCAGGACACTACAGCCCTGAGTTAGTTCAGGACACTACAGCCCTGAGTTAGTTCAGGACACTACAGCCCTGAGTTAGTTCAGGACACTACAGCCCTGAGTTAGTTCAGGACACTACAGCCCTGAGTTAGTTCAGGACACTACAGCCCTGAGTTAGTTCAGGACACTACAGCCCTGAGTTAGGACACTACAGCCCTGAGTTAGTTCAGGACACTACAGCCCTGAGTTAGTTCAGGACACTACAGCCCTGAGTTAGTTCAGAACACTACAGCCCTGAGTTAGTTCAGAACACTACAGCCCTGAGTTAGTTCAGGACACTACAGCCCTGAGTTAGTTCAGGACACTACAGCCCTGAGTTAGTTCAGGACACTACAGCCCTGAGTTAGTTCAGGACACTACAGCCCTGAGTTAGTTCAGGACACTACAGCCCTGAGTTAGTTCAGGACACTACAGCCCTGAGTTAGTTCAGGAACACTACAGCCCTGAGTTAGTTCAGGACACTACAGCCCTGAGTTAGTTCAGGACACTACAGCCCTGAGTTAGTTCAGAACACTACAGCCCTGAGTTAGTTCAGGACACTACAGCCCTGAGTTAGTTCAGGACACTACAGCCCTGAGTTAGTTCAGGACACTACAGCCCTGAGTTAGTTCAGGACACTACAGCCCTGAGTTAGTTCAGAACACTACAGCCGTGAGTTAGTTCAGGACACTACAGCCCTGAGTTAGTTCAGGACACTACAGCCCTGAGTTAGTTCAGGACACTACAGCCCTGAGTTAGTTCAGAACACTACAGCCCTGAGTTAGTTCAGGACACTACAGCCCTGAGTTAGTTCAGGACACTACAGCCCTGAGTTAGTTCAGGACACTACAGCCCTGAGTTAGTTCAGGACACTACAGCCCTGAGTTAGTTCAGGACACTACAGCCCTGAGTTAGTTCAGGACACTACAGCCCTGAGTTAGTTCAGGACACTACAGCCCTGAGTTAGTTCAGGACACTACAGCCCTGAGTTAGTTCAGGACACTACAGCCCTGAGTTAGTTCAGGACACTACAGCCCTGAGTTAGTTCAGGACACTACAGCCCTGAGTTAGTTCAGGACACTAAAGCCCTGAGTTAGTTCAGGACACTACAGCCCTGAGTTAGTTCAGGACACTACAGCCCTGAGTTAGTTCAGGACACTACAGCCCTGAGTTAGTTCAGGACACTACAGCCCTGAGTTAGTTCAGGACACTACAGCCCTGAGTTAGTTCAGGACACTACAGCCCTGAGTTATTCAGGACACTACAGCCCTGAGTTAGTTCAGGACACTAAAGCCCTGAGTTAGTTCAGGACACTACAGCCCTGAGTTAGTTCAGGACACTAAAGCCCTGAGTTAGTTCAGGACACTACAGCCCTGAGTTAGTTCAGGACACTACAGTTAGTTCAGGACACTACAGCCCTGAGTTAGTTCAGGACACTACAGCCCTGAGTTAGTTCAGGACACTACAGCCCTGAGTTAGTTCAGGACACTACAGCCCTGAGTTAGTTCAGGACACTACAGCCCTGAGTTAGTTCAGGACACTACAGCCCTGAGTTAGTTCAGAACACTACAGCCCTGAGTTAGTTCAGGACACTACAGCCCTGAGTTAGTTCAGGACACTACAGCCCTGAGTTAGTTCAGGACACTACAGCCCTGAGTTAGTTCAGGACACTACAGCCCTGAGTTAGTTCAGGACACTACAGCCCTGAGTTAGTTCAGGACACTACAGCCCTGAGTTAGTTCAGGACACTACAGCCCTGAGTTAGTTCAGAACACTACAGCCCTGAGTTAGTTCAGGACACTACAGCCCTGAGTTAGTTCAGGACACTACAGCCCTGAGTTAGTTCAGGACACTACAGCCCTGAGTTAGTTCAGGACACTACAGCCCTGAGTTAGTTCAGGACACTACAGCCCTGAGTTAGTTCAGGACACTACAGCCCTGAGTTAGTTCAGGACACTACAGCCCTGAGTTAGTTCAGAACACTACAGCCCTGAGTTAGTTCAGGACACTACAGCCCTGAGTTAGTTCAGGACACTACAGCCCTGAGTTAGTTCAGAACACTACAGCCCTGAGTTAGTTCAGGACACTACAGCCCTGAGTTAGTTCAGGACACTACAGCCCTGAGTTAGTTCAGGACACTACAGCCCTGAGTTAGTTCAGGACACTACAGCCCTGAGTTAGTTCAGAACACTACAGCCGTGAGTTAGTTCAGGACACTACATCCCTGAGTTAGTTCAGGACACTACAGCCCTGAGTTAGTTCAGGACACTACAGCCCTGAGTTAGTTCAGAACACTACAGCCCTGAGTTAGTTCAGGACACTACAGCCCTGAGTTAGTTCAGGACACTACAGCCCTGAGTTAGTTCAGGACACTACAGCCCTGAGTTAGTTCAGGACACTACAGCCCTGAGTTAGTTCAGGACACTACAGCCCTGAGTTAGTTCAGGACACTACAGCCCTGAGTTAGTTCAGGACACTACAGCCCTGAGTTAGTTCAGGACACTACAGCCCTGAGTTAGTTCAGGACACTACAGCCCTGAGTTAGTTCAGGACACTACAGCCCTGAGTTAGTTCAGGACACTAAAGCCCTGAGTTAGTTCAGGACACTACAGCCCTGAGTTAGTTCAGGACACTACAGCCCTGAGTTAGTTCAGGACACTACAGCCCTGAGTTAGTTCAGGACACTACAGCCCTGAGTTAGTTCAGGACACTACAGCCCTGAGTTAGTTCAGGACACTACAGCCCTGAGTTATTCAGGACACTACAGCCCTGAGTTAGTTCAGGACACTAAAGCCCTGAGTTAGTTCAGGACACTACAGCCCTGAGTTAGTTCAGGACACTAAAGCCCTGAGTTAGTTCAGGACACTACAGCCCTGAGTTAGTTCAGGACACTAAAGCCCTGAGTTAGTTCAGGACACTACAGCCCTGAGTTAGTTCAGGACACTACAGCCCTCAGTTAGTTCCGGACACTACAGCCCTGAGTTAGTTCAGGACACTACAGCCCTGAGTTAGTTCAGGACACTACAGCCCTGAGTTAGTTCAGGACACTAAAGCCCTGAGTTAGTTCAGGACACTACAGCCCTGAGTTAGTTCAGGACACTACAGTCCTGAGTTAGTTCAGGACACTACAGCCCTGAGTTAGTTCCGGACACTACAGCCCTGAGTTAGTTCAGGACACTACAGCCCTGAGTTAGTTCAGGACACTACAGCCCTGAGTTAGTTCAGGACACTACAGTCAGTTACAGTTATTTTCAATATAGGATCACCATGGTAACACCTCAGGTCTGGTTGTTTGTTATCGTGGTGACACTTACAGCATGTGACAGGAAGTCCTGGGAGTGAACGATTCTCTTGACGATCTCGGCCCCACTGCCGTTGCCTAGGTGACTGGCAGACATGTTGTGCTGGGGGCAGTTTTTCAGGGTGTGTGCGCTCGCCACGATTTGACCCTGGATGGCAGCGCCAACTAGAGTACCCAGCACCTCCATGGTCATACCTGCAGTATAACACATGTATTATAGTATTAAGTACTATCAAAACAGAATGACAGGCGAGTGGTATCATTTGATCAAACAACCTAAGGTCTGTGTAATAGTGACCTACGGTAGGCTGTGGCCGAGTCTCTCTCCTTCTGGTCCGGACTGAGGAACATGGTGAGGGCAGAGTAAGGCACATGGAAACACTGGGAAGGAAACAGAGCAGACACAGAGGACATGATTAGATGTGGTTAGATATAGGAAACACTGTAAGAAGTGGATCAGAGGGTCAAAGGCCATATCATTTGTACCTTTTGTTGTTGTTTTACCAATTTTCAGTTTCCATGTCGATAAACCTCAGCTCTCAAGCTGGCCAGTATATCAGTCAGCAACCCTCCGCTTGACCTTAAAACCCAGCCTTTCTTCACTTTGTCATTCACACAACAGCTCAGTCAACATTGTGGCAGACTGACCGAGCGAGCAAACAAGCGACTGACCAAGCGACTGACAGAGTGTCCAAAGAGACATCAGAAATAAACGCGGCCATAAAAGACTGTCCCAGCCCTTCTCCTTCTCTTCGGCCGGGGCGGGATGGAGTGAAGGAGGGATGGAGTGAAGGAGGGATGGAGGGAAGGAGGGATGGAGTGAAGGACGGATGGAGGGAAGGAGGGATGGAGTGAAGGACGGATGGAGGGAAGGAGGGATGGAGTGAAGGACGGATGGAGGGAAGGAGGGATGGAGTGAAGGAGGGATGGAGTGAAGGATGGGTGGAGGGAAGGAGGGATGGAGGGAAGGAGGGATGCAGGGAAGGACAAGCATGTCTTTTGTGGGGCCTTGTTGTAAAAAAAACAATTTATAGAACTAAATTTGACCACAGCTTTGCTTCAAAAAATAACTTATCAGCCTTAGTAGTCATCAAATCCTCATTGAATGATTACACTGGCTGTTGTTTATTTAGATCAACTACTGTATGGCCTTAAAGTGACAGCAGCTGTCCATTCTGTCTCTCACACACAAAGACAATGAAGGGAAGTTAAAAGTGGTAACCAGCATTTACCCACCCAGTGGTCTCTGGCAGGGCTGAACCTATACTTATCAAGTAGTTAGAAAGACATGTCATTATAGGCCACCACAATGTGGGCAGTGGACAACATGCTCTGTACCATATGTTAGAGAGGTTAGAGAAAGAGCAGAGGAGAGTGCAAGTGAGAGAGAGAGTGAGAGAGAGAGAGCAGAGAGAGAGCGAGAGAGAGAGAGAGAGAGAGAGGGAGAGAGAGAGAGCAGAGAGAGTGTGTGAGAGAGAGAGCGAGAGAGAGAGAGAGAGAGAGAGAGAGAGCAGAGAGAGAGCAGAGAGAGAGTGAGAGAGAGAGCAGAGAGAGTGAGAGAGAGAGCAGAGAGAGAGAGAGAGAGAGCAGAGAGAGAGAGCAGAGAGAGAGAGAGAGAGAGAGCAGAGAGAGAGCAGAGAGAGAGATGGAGAGAGAGCAGAGAGCAGAGAGAGAGTGAGAGAGAGCAGAGAGAGAGAGAGAGAGAGAGAGAGCAGAGAGAGAGTGAGAGAGAGAGCAGAGAGAGAGTGAGAGAGAGCAGAGAGAGAGTGAGAGAGAGTGAGAGAGAGAGCAGAGAGAGAGCAGAGAGAGAGTGAGAGAGAGAAAGAGAGAGAGAGAGAGAGAGAGAGCGAGAGAGAGAGAGAGAGAGAGAGAGAGAGAGAGAGAGAGCAGAGAGAGAGCAGAGAGAGAGTGAGAGAGAGAGCAGAGAGAGTGAGAGAGAGAGCAGAGAGAGAGAGAGAGCAGAGAGAGAGAGCAGAGAGAGAGAGAGAGAGAGCAGAGAGAGAGAGCAGAGAGAGAGATGGAGAGAGAGCAGAGAGCAGAGAGAGAGTGTGAGATGAGAGAGAGAGAGAGAGAGAGAGAGTGAGAGAGAGAGCAGAGAGAGAGTGAGAGAGAGAGCAGAGAGAGTGAGAGAGAGCAGAGAGAGAGTGAGAGAGAGTGAGAGAGAGAGCAGAGAGATAGCAGAGAGAGAGTGAGAGAGAGAGAGAGAGAGAGAGAGAGAGAGAGAGAGAGAGCAGAGAGTGAGAGAGAGAGCAGAGAGAGAGGGGGGGGGGGGGGTTGAAGGGTTTGGAGCTGTACCTTAGTTACTAAAGAAACCTAAATAAACAGGTTAATATGACATTTACATTTTAGTCATTTAGCAGACTCTCTTATCCAGAGCGACTTACAGTTAGTGCAATCATCTTAAGATAGCTAGGTGAGACAACCACTTATCACAGTTGTAGTAAGTCATTATTTTCTCAGTAAAGTAGTTATCAGCAAAGTCAGTGTTAGAGAGGTGAACTATCTACGTAAGATGTTTGGTTTTGATGTCTGGTTGGCTCTGCTCACTGAGGCATTGTGTTGCACTCTGTAGCACTGTGTTGGGTTCTACAAGTCATCTCTGCTAATCGGTATCTTTTTTGAGTAGATAAAAAGCTGTATCCAGGAACAATGCTAGTTGTGTACTATGAGTGTGTTCAGTAAATCACTCTGGCTATCTACTCTGATTTCAGAGCACTGTTGTCTGGGTGTGCAAGAGAGCAGAATAACTGATGAATTCACGAACGCTCAACACCTGTTGAATATGACCGGTGTCAGTAAACGTCGACAAAAAAAACGTAATTAAACGCTCTGAATATACAAACTGAAATTACACTCTGGCACTCCAGAGTGAATTTACGAACACACATTATGAGAAATCAAAGTCAGTGTTGAATAGTGTTCGATATCTGCTATCTGAGGAGGATGTGTAAATGTTTCATTGTGGGCCAACGTTTATGTAGTACTAGTAGCAGTAGGTATCTGGCAGGTACTTACGGTGATGAGTGTCTGGTAGAGACAGTAGAAACCCAGGTACCAGATGAATCGTCCGTTGGTGAAGGGAGGAACGAACCACAGGTAGAAGTAGGAGACCACCACAAACGGAGTACAGCCCACCATCCTACAGAGAAAAGAGAGAGGGCAGGGTTATTGTTCTAATAGTATATCTTAATGACCATTGTTTTAGCAAGCGTTGGAGTCGAATTTCGTATCTTTTTTATTGTGAAACACTGGCCTCATTTTGTGTTTGTGCAATAGATAAAGGCCTGCCAGTTTATCTCAGCAGGCCTGTTTAGACTATTATGTGAACCTGTTAGGCCAGTGCCAGTGAACCTGTTAGGCAAGTGATAGACTGATGGTGTACGTGGGTTTTTTGGGAGAGATGGATGATGTGTTTGTGAATCTGAAGTAATCTGTCCTGGGTTAGTGTGGAGGGGCAGCGGAAAGACAGGAAGATGCGCTATGCCACAGGAATGCTAACCCACATTACCATGAGCTTAATTCAGACACATATACACACACACACACACACACACACACACACACACACACACACACACACACACACACACACACACACACACACACACACACACACACACACACACACACACACACAGGCATCTCAGGGCAGAAACATTCTGCTGCATTGTACAGTTTTGAGGATGTGGGAAGCTGTGTTGTTCATGTATAATTCATCCAACTGGTATATATCATTGTGGGCTGAGGGCACAGCTGTGTGTTTCACTGTGGAGAGAGAGAAAGATGGGAGGTTGTGGACAAGTGAATGTACTTTCCACTAGTCCACCATGACTATCTCTATCTATAACCACCGAATTATACAAGAATAGGCTTATCTGCTAAAGCAACAATAAATATATATTTTTTCCCCACAGATCTACACAACCTACTCCACATTTTCAAAGTTAAAGAAAAAGTATAGAAGATGTCTTGAATGCGTATGTCTTCACACCCCAGAGAGGTAATACTTGGTGGAAGCACCTTCGGCAGCCATTACAGCTGTGAATCATTTCAAATGCGATTTTACCAACTTTGTACAACTCTTAGGGCAACATTTATCAACTGTTCTTGTCAATATTGCTAAAGCTCAGTAAATTTGGTTGGGAGTCATTGATGGACAGCAATATTCAAACCTTGTCTCTGATTTTTTTTTAAATGTAGGTGTTTAGTGTTCCTGAATGGTCCAGTCTCAGTCCTGACTTAAATCTGCTTGAGAATCAGAGACAAGGTTTGAATATCGCTTTCCATGAATGATTCCCAACCAAATTTCAAGGCGGCAAAACTGTGAAGACATTGCAAGTGGTATGTAGACTTTCACTAGGCACTGTATGTTAGGTTGATCTGCTTACGTCTGTACATCATAGAATTCACATCCTTATCATAAAGACTCAAGCTCAGTAATTGCTCTGCAGCTGCAGGGTCAACTAAGTACATAGTTAAAGGTCCAATGCAGCCATTTTTATATCAATATCAAATCATTTCTGGGTAACAATTAAGTACTTTACTGTGATTGTTTTCAATTCAAATGGTCAAAAAGAAACAACAATTGCTTCTTAGCAAAGAGTAATTTCTCAAGCACTAATTTTGCCAGTATGGTCTGGGAGTGGTCTGAGTGGGGAGGGGAAAACTGAAAAATTGCTGTTATTGGCAGACCGACCGATCTCTTTCTTATTGGCCTATTAACTAATTTACCGCCTGGGGTTGTCAAAACAGGCTGGAATTTCAGCCGGTCTTTTCAAACAACTCTTACACTAAAATGGCATTATATACATTTTCACAGTTTCACCATATTATTCCAACCTCATAGTGTGGAAATATAGAGTATATAAAACACAGGAAAATCAAATTGTGGACTGCACTGGACTGCACTTTAACACAGCTAAGCAAGCTATTGCTAGCTCAACCCTATCCTCTATGCACCACTCCCAAATAGCCACAGTCATATTGTTTTGGTGACGACCCCAAAATATTTCCACAATGGACCTGACCTGTAACCTTTGACCTGATAGGACCCAGAGAAACTTGACCCCATTTTAATCTGCATATTACAAAACCCCGTCCCCTCTGCTCTAGCTCCCTTAACCCCTGACCCGTCCTGCCCTGGCATTTAGTTGAACTAAGAACAGATAGAAAAAGAGAGAAAGAGGGAGAAAGGGAACAGAGAGAAAAAGAGAGAAAGAGGTAGAAAGGGGACAGATAGAAAAAGAGAGAAAGAGGGAGAAAGGGGACAGAGAGAAAAAGAGAGAAAGAAGGAGAAAGGGAACAGAGAGAAAAAGAGAGAAAGGGGGAGAAAGAGGTAGAGAGAGGTAGAGAGTGGTGAGTTCTGGTACAGTCCAGCTCTCCCTGTTACACAGAGGCCTGTCCTTAGTGATTGTTCAGCCACACAAAGAGAGTGACAGGGCTGACAGGGCTGCCTAGCTCTGGGGTTGGGCCTGCTGATGTTTAGGCTGGTCATGGGAGGGTTGAAAAGGCACAGTGACTGAATGGAACATTTAGAGTGTTAGAATAAACTGTTACAATGTTAGATTGTTCTGTAAGATGGCTTGCAGGATGGGTATCGGAAGAACCCAATGGGAGTGTTTGACAGTGGAAGTAGGGCAAAACACGTACACAGGCAGACACCCAGTGATTGAGACAGAAGCAAGGAGGGGATTTCAGCACCATCACACTCTCTAAGATTGTGAGAGAAATGTCCCAGTTATATCTCTGCTGGCATGGCAGGGCTGAGTCTATCATAACAAACACAGTAGCACCCAGGAGTACCAAACAGAAACAGCCATAAACCCCTCAGGACAAACAGATTCTGATCACTTCCTGTCTGTCTGATGATGTCACAGCTCCGGGTCAGGGGACATCCTGTCTGACAGTTAGAGAGGGTTTCACTCAGTGGTGGAAAAGGTACCCAAATGTTATACTTGAGTAAAAGTAAGGATACCTCCATAGAAAATGACTCAAGTAAAAGTGAAAGTCACCCAGTAAAATACTACTTGAGTATCAATATACTTAAGTATCAAAAGTAAATGTAATTCTAAAATATACTTATGTATAAATAATTTCAAGTTCCTTATATTAAGCAAACCAGACTTATGTATAAATAATTTCAAGTTCCTTATATTAAGGATCTTCTTAATTTACGGATAGCCAGGGGCACACTCCAACACTCAGATATAATTTACCAACTAAGCATTTGTGTTTAGTGAGTCTGTCAGATAAGAGGCAGTAGGGATGACCAGTGATGTCCTCTTTATTAGTGCGGGAATTGGACCATTTTCCTGTCCTGCTAATCATTTAAAATATAACGAGTACTTTTGGGTGTCAGGGAAAATGTATGGAGTAAAAAGTACATTATTTTCTTTAGGAATGTAGAAGTAAAAGTTGTCAAAAATATAAATAGTAAAGTACAGATAACCCCCAAAAACTACTTAAGTAGTACATTAAAGTATTTTTACTGAAGTACTTTACACCACTGGTTTCACTCAGTAGTTAACTAGAGGGTGCGGCTTTCTCAAGGTGCTGATTATCACACACACAACCGGGCAGGGCAACAGTGTTTTGCCACAAAAACTCTCAGAACACACACACATCAACAAACAAACACGCACACACACATTCAGTACACACACACACATAGGCACGCACGCACGCACGCACGCACACACACACACACACACACACACACACACACACACACACACACACACACACACACACACACACACACACACACACACACACACATTCTGTGATCTGGTCTCTCTCCAGCCTGTCAGCTTGTGAGTAATCTATGGCTTGTAAAACTTATACAGCACTCAGTCACATCAGGATCAGCAGTAAGTACTCAACCAGTAACTACGGTAAGTGAGTCGGGTCACAGCAATGAGTTTACACAGCTTTGAGCTGACACACACACACACACACACACACACACATACACACACACACACACACACTTTAGAGCTGACACCTAGTGTTATGGTGGAGTTTGATGTGGTGCTTTTGGTAAACACTCTCTACACTTATAGAAAAAAAGGTGCTATCTAGATCCTAAAAGGGTTCTTTGACTGACCCCGTAGGACAACCCTTTGAAGAACCCCCTTTGGTTCCAGGTAGAACTCTTTTGGGTTCCATGTAGAATGCTTTCCAAATAGGGTTCTACATGGAACCCAAAGGGGTTTTACCTGGAACCAAAAAGGGTTCTGCTATGGGGACAGCCTTTTGTCTAAGCTGACAGGGCTCATAACGAAGGTCTACAGGGATACTGCTGTGGTTTAGTTCATCTGTTTGTTATTGTTTTATTTTACCAGGTAAGTTGACTGGAACACATTCTCATTTATAAATCAAGAGAAAAGATTTAGTATAATCCAATAGAAGTGTGAAGTCAAAATGTGAAGCCTAGCATTCACAGGTAGCATTTCCCATACAATCACTAAGATCTGTGGTCCTATGGAGCCGTAGTGTCTGTCTGCTGTTTTTTTACACTTCAAATAGGACACTTCGAACTTGGGAAACTAGGTGTGTGCACTCTATGCAATCCATGTGTGCATGGCCTCACCAGGGCATGAGTCTGCCTATCCTAGTCCACTTGCTCTTGGTGATGAAGAAGCCGACAACAGGGTCACTGACGGCGCCCCACGCCTTCCCTATAAACAGAACCATGGAGGCCTGGAACGGGTTGATCTGAGGAGGAGAGAACGGAGGGATGTAGTTAGAAGACACAGATAGAGAGAGTGAGAGAGAGAGAGAGAGAGAGAGAGAGAGGGGAGAGAGAGCGAGAGAGGGAGGGAGGGAGGGAGGGAGAGAGAGAGAGAGAGAGAGAGAGAGAGAGAGAGAGAGAGAGAGAGAGAGAGAGAGAGAGAGAGAGGGAGGGAGAGAGAGAGAGAGAGAGAGAGAGAGAGAGAGAGAGAGAGAGAGAGAGAGAGAGAGAGAGAGAGAGAGAGAGAGAGAGAGAGAGAGAGAGGGAGGGAGAGAGAGAGAGAGAGAGAGAGAGAGAGAGAGAGAGAGAGAGAGAGAGAGAGAGAAGAGAGAGAGAGGAAGAAGAAACACACACAAACACACAGATGTGTTACCTGGGCGACATCCAGCAGGTAGATCTGGAGGAAAAATGCTGTAGCGCTGCCGGCCACCTGATTGGGTGCTCCTCCAATGGCAAAGCAGAGCTTACTGCAGACAGACAGCTTCTGGTCCAACACAGTCTATGGATGAAAAACAACAAGAAACATTGGAGAGGGTTACAAGTCAGCTACAGGTTTCATGAAGTGCAATATCTGAGAAATAGGCAAATAAATGATCTGCAAAGCCTATGAGATACAGTTGACTGCTGTGCCTTTCTTTACCGTGTAAAGACATAAACTCTGTTTGTTAGCCATGGATATGTAGCCAAAATATAAGCCTCAGATAAGATACAAGCAGGAGTCAAATCTTAGGCGAAAGCTATCTTCTTGTGGATAAGGAATACAGTTGTAGCGAAGAATGAGTCTGTGACAGCAGAACCCTGGCAATATGATTTACAAAATAATTCAGAACCACAGAACCGGAACTCTATCTTCAGAATTCTATTTTCAGACTCTATATTGTTGTCCATTGTGATGTCAGAGCGAGTGAATCACACAGTGCCATTCAGATGACAGTCGATACAGACGTGTGACCTCATGTCTCTCTCTCTCTCTCTCTCTCTCTCTCTCTCTCTCTCTCTCTCTTACAAAGCAATGTTACAGAAACTCCCTTCATATGTAACTTAATTAATTAGGAATCATAAGTTACCAAACCCGTTCTCAGGAATGGATAACTCAAGGGATCCCTTCAGTCTCCACAGATTTGGGAAAATCTGTCTAGTTCACTGCTTTTATTAAATATGTTTATTTTGTTATTGTGTGTTGACTAATATTGTTTAATAGATATATATGTGTATGTTTTATCATTCTGTTTGTATTGTAATGTATACAGGGCTCTCTTATAAAATAGATGTTTAATCTCAATGTGACTCCCTGTTTAAATAAAGGTTAAATATAAAAAAGAAAAAATAGGCCTCCCACGACTCATTTCCGTGCATAGTGGATGAAATGTGGTTTCACATATGAGATCTATCTAGGCCTACTTCCCCACCACTATTCTCCATCTACATTCCCCTCTTCCCCCA